>NC_133189.1:54320000-54410000 GCF_049306965.1 Danio rerio
TTACATCACTTTGTAAATAAAAATTTCACAGCAGGCCTAACAATTTTGTATTGTATGTATGAAGGGTTCAGATGCAAAAACCTCTAAATGTCATCTAAAGGTTCTTCTAAAATGAGCGTTTCTTTCAGGCTCTTATGTCTATGTTCAGTCAGTTTGATTTTGTCAAATAATACATTGTTTTCATTGCCTTCGACACGAAATAACTCAAGATAAACATTAGTAGCTCATATCTCATAAGTAGATAAGTAGATAAACATAATTCACTGTAGAAGAAAACTCTAGAATGCACTTACAGCTTTTTGCATCTGAACTCTTCATATATATATATATATATATATATATATATATATATATATATATATATATATATATATATATATATATATATATATATATATATATATATATATATATATATATATATATATATATATGCAGTGTTTCCTCTTGGATTTTTTCCAGATGTGATGTGGCGGTAGACCTTTTACACCAATAAACCAACTACTTATGCCGTTATTTCATTGACAAATAACGGCATACAACTTAAGATTGCATTCATGTAATAGGAGCATGCTAATCGCTTTGCTTGCACACTGATTTCCTCTGTTTGTGCACAAAACGCCCTGCATGCCCTCAAATATACGCTGCTCAATCGCAGATCTTCTTATGCGCTCTCAAATAAACGCTGTTGAAGTTTGATTTAGCACGTTTATGTGGCAAAAATGTCTCTGACATTTATTGGAATTTTTTTAAGAATATTTATGAATGTCTCCAATAGACAAACAGAACAGCATTAATGCGTCCTAATGTAAAGTGACACTGCTATAAACTCCAGCAAGATAAAGTAATTGTTTGCAGAAAAAAAACTGTGGAAATCTTAACTGATGACACACACACACACACACACACACACACACACACACACACACACACACACACACACACACATATATATAAATATATATATATATATATATATAGAGAGAGAGAGAGTTTAGATGCAGAAAATTAGTAAAACTTTAACTTGTAACTATAGGAATAATCAAGATAAACATAAAAAAATTTATATACCATTTTATTTTAAATGTATTTTTCTTCTATTTTTAAGGATGTTCAGTGACCAAACTCTTATTTTAATAAAAAAAAAAACTGTTTTGTTTAAATGCAACAAAACACATTGTCTATATTCACTTATAAATGTATAAAATTGCTCATTTTCATACTCAATTATGTTGAGCACAACATGTTAGAACGTGTTATAATCTGTTATGCAAATGTGCAAAGAAGATGCATTTTCAAAGAGAAAGTTTTGTCAATGCATAAAATTTCCTTGCTGCTAAAACAAAAGATATATGCCGGGTCAGTGCACAGGTTAGTGGCAGGAGTGGTAAAAACATTAGTTTATCTAAAATTAATGACTTTTCTGTCTTTCTAGATCACAGACTTACGGCAGCGGCTGGCAGACTCCCAGAAGACTGTGCTGGAGCTGGAAGCAGAGCGTGAACAGAGACAGAGAGACTACGACAAAAAACTCCTCCTTGCCAAGTCTAAGATCGACAATGTGCAGGTACTGATCTCCAGACAGAAACCCATAATCAGTGCTTTTAGGTAGAGAGAAATTAATTCTGATTGTAAAGTTCTGTCCTTTTTCTCTATCTAATAATAACCTACCTCTGTGATTATGGCTATATTAATACGGATAATTAAAAAAAGGGTGTTTTCATCTAAAAATGCTGCATGTCCACATTATCGTTTTTAATTCTTTCAATCATCCACACTAAAATGGCTGAAAATGCTTTCGTTTACATACTGCGCATGTGCACAAATGTAAGATGATTTTTCCTGTGTCATATCAGTCTGCCGTTTATTTACTTTCCATCTCTTTGAAACATTGTGACAAAAAAAATAAACAAACAGTCTGACAGAAAAAACCTTTGAAGAGAGGCAATATGAAGCATGTACAAACTGACGTTAACCTTTAATAAAGCTGTCGAAATGGACAGAATGCAAAACATCTGCTTTACAGTGTCGTCCTCCATGTTAGCTGAATTGGTCACATGACTGCATCACATGACATAAAAAGTGGCATCGTTGTTGAAAGCCTCCGTTTTCACAGTCCACACTGGAACATGAAAACACAGTTTAAAATGTATCCACTTTAGACAGCATTTTCCAAAAATTAAGTTTGCGTTTCCAAAAAGTGACATCTCAGTGTGGACAGAAGGCCAGAACGGAGACCAAAATTATTCTTAAACGAAAACGTATTAGTGTAGACAAAGTTTCTGCTGCTCTGTTCTATTGAGCACTGCGGCCTCTATCATCTGTAAGTGGAAGATGTTTGGAACCACCAGGACTCTTCCTATCTAAGGTGAGTGATTGGTGGAGAAGGGCCTTAGTCAGGGAGGTTATCAATAACACGATGGTCACTGTGTCTGAGCTCCAGCGTTCTTCTGTGGAGAGAGGAGAACCTTACAGAAGGACAACCATCTGTGCAGCAATCCACTAATCAGACCTGTATGGTAGAGTAGCCAGACGGAAGACACTCCCCGCCTGGACTTTGCCAAAAGGCATCTGAAGGACTCTCAGACCATAAGAAACTAAACTCTCTGGTCTGATGAGACTAAAATTGAACTGTTTGGAGTGAATGCCAGGCATTACATTTAGAGAAAACCAGGCAGCGCTCATTACCAAGCTAATACCATGCTGCCACCACCATGCTGTGGGGATGTTTTTCAGCAGCAGGAACTGGAAGACTAGTCAGGATAGAGGGAAAGATGAATGCAGCAATGTACAGAGACATTCTGAATGAAAACCTGCTTCAGAGAGCTCTTTTGACTTAAACTGGGGTGACAATTCATCTTCCAGCAGGACAATAACCCAAAGCACACTGCCAAAATAGCAATGGAGCGGCTTCACAACAACTCTGTGAATGCCCTTGAGTGGCCAAACTAGAGCCCAGACCTGAATCCTATTGAACATCTCTGGAGAGATCTGAAAATGGCTGTACACCGTCGCTTCCCATCCAACCTGGTAGAGTTTGAGAGGTTCTGCAGAGAGGAATGGGCAAAAGTTCCCAAAGACAGGTGTGCCAAGCTATTGGCATCACATTCAAAAAGACTTGAGGCTGTAATAGCTGCCAAAGGTGCATCAATTTTACAGCTTTTTTATTTTTAAAAAATTTGCTACAATTTCAAAAACCCTTTTTTCACATTGTCATTATGGGGGATTGTGTGTAGAATGTTCAGGAAATAAATTAATCCCTTTTGGAATAAGGCTGTAACATAAAATAATGTGAAAAAATGAAGCACTATGAATAAATTCCAGATGCACTGTACAATAGTGTTTTCAATCTGAAAATCATTCATGAGAAAATCCAAATCTTCTCAGAATTTGTTAATGTTGAGTAAATCACTGCTTCCCTATTGATTCTAATTACTATAGTAAGCATTTAGTGAGAAAGTAGTGTCACAAGGACACTTTAAATAGTGTTACCCTTTCAGTTTTTCATTTGGGAATCACCAGACACTCCTCCAAATGACCGTATGACATTCTTAGTCTACAGTAAGAGTTTCCCTTTATTTCCCTGAGGGGACAGTCAAATATGTCTCAGATGAACTGCTTTTTGGTTTAATAGACTCTGTCACGTTACGGCTGGTTTCATTTTCACATCAACGGCCTACTTATGCTCTTTAGGTTATTTATGAGTTAATAACAGCATTACACAGGTTTTGTCAGCATGAATCGCCCCTGTGGCAGACCACAGATTTTCCATAGCGGACTCAAAACCACAGGCCGAAATGTAGTGTCCGATTCTAATGTCACGTACAGTAGATAAAATGCATCTGATTTATATCAAACTTGTATTGAACTTTTCAAAGGTCAGCATGAGTTTTGTGTGGGAAGGCTGTCATGTGGCAGCTGCTTTGACGGATTGTGTGTGCTTTTCCCCAGTGCATACTATACATATTTTACCATGTTATTAATTTATCATGTGATGATTTCCTTTTAGTTAAATATGCTTAAGATAGTTACAGATAAATTACAGAGAAATCACTGAGCGCTCACTTGTAACAATAGAGGTGGTGAAAGATCATATCACAGTTGTTTTGCCAAGTTGGTTGTAGTAGTTTCATATATATATATGTTGATTTGTTTCCTTATTTTAAAAACAAACCTTTTTAAGGTAACAACATATAAAATAAAGAATATTTCAGTGAAAGTATGTGAAAATAAAAAAAATATTTAGCCTTTTTTTTAATTAACAAAAAACAAAACAAAGATTAATCTTACAAATGCATAATATACTAATAAAATAAGCTGGTGGTTCATTTTACAGGTAATAATAAATCAAAAATAAAAATTTTTTGTTGTTTATTAACGATGTCACAGTGGTGCAGTGGGTAGCACGATCGCTTCACAGCAAGAAGGTCACTGGTTTGAGCCCCGGCTGTGTCAGTTGGCATTTCTGTGTGGAGTTTGCATTTTCTCACTGTTTCCCAGCGATGGGCTGCAGCTGGGAGGCCATCCGCTGTGTAAAACATATGCTGGACAAATTGGGGGTTCTTTTGGCCAGCGGAGAAATTAAAATGGTCGTGCCCAACTGAGTCTGGTTCTCTCAAGGTTTTTTTTCTTCACTCCCATCAGGTGAAGTTTTTTTTCCCTCTCTGCTGTCGCCACTGGCTCGCATGGTTCAGGATTGGTAGAGCAATGCATCGATGAATTTGCTCTTCAGTGTTTGAACTCTCAGTAATGATTAAATCACACTGAACTGAGCTAAACTGAACTGAACTTAAACACTAAAAACTGAACTACACTGTTCCAGTTACTATGACCATTTATGTGAAGCTGCTTTGACACAATCTACATTGTAAAAGCGCTATACAAATAAAGCTGAATTGAATTGAATACCACTGTGGTGACCCCAGATTAATAAAGGAACTAAGAAAATTATTGAATCTATAAATTAATAAATACAATTAATTCTTGTTACATCTACAATTTTGTGCCCAAACACTCTTGAAATGCTCAATCAAAGGCCTTAAAAACACATGAAACTGATGAACTTTCACTCTTATGGATAAACCTAGCAGTGACTCTATGAATCAGATGTGTTCTCTAGCTCCTGGTCAGTTATAATCCAGACTCAACATCTCATATCCTGCGATGTGACTATTGCAGATGTGCACATTTTGATATCGATGCTGAAGCAATATTTTTGTGCAACCCTGTTTTGTATTTACATCCAACTGTTTTTATTTTGTACTTTTGCGATATTCTTACCCTTGAATGTAAACATAGCTTATGACATTACCGTAACAGTTGTTGTTTCTCGATTTTAACTAGTATAATAACTACACACTATGAATCATTTACTAAGCATTAGCATCTAGTGTATTCATTATTTGTTAAGCATTAACTTCACATTAATAAATGTTAGTAAACAGTTCATAACTGCAGCTACATATGCTCTATTCTTGACTTATAAGCACCTATGTCATGTGTCTAATAATTGTATTTTTATACTTAGTTAATGATTTATTTTTCATTACTAAACTAAGTATCGCATTATTTACAAACCAGTTGTATTTAAGAGTAGTTGAAGGTTTTCAGGATCATTCAGAATGAGTTAGTAAATGATTAATAAACTATTGAAATTAACATTTATATATCTTATTATTCAGGCATTTACTAATAGTTAACTAATATGTTAATAAATGACTTCATGCAGTTTTGTGACCTAATCTAAGGACTCTTTATACTTTATAAATCCCTTATAAATGACAAATAAAGGCTCAGAATCAAATGAACAATAATCTTTGCAATCTTTTCTAAAAAGTAAAATCACTCTAAAATTACTGTAAAGTTTAAACATTGCCAAATAACAGGAACGTCAAAATATGACATACAACTAAATGAAACAACAACAATATAATAATTTAACAATGTAATAAGATGAAATGTTTAAACTGTACAGTTATTTTATTTTAGATCAGGTTGCAAAGATTTATTTTTCATTTGAAGTACAGTTTCATTTGTGTATCTTTAAATGAATAGGAATGAATAATGTCATTTTTCCCTGATAAGGATTTACTGAGCCTTTATTTGTCAGGGGGATTTATAAAAGCATACCTAGTCCTCACTTTTTAGGTTACAAAACTAGATGAAGTTGAGTTAATAAAGCATTTATTAACATATTAGTTGACGATTAATATATGCCTGAATAATAAGATATATAAACGTTGATTTCAATAGTTTATTAATCATTTACAAACTCATTCTGAATGATCCTAAAAACCTTCAACTACTCTTAAATACAACTGGTTTGTAAATAATGCGATACTTAATTTAGTAATGGAAAATAAATCATTAACTAAGTATGAAAATACAATTATTATTCACATTTTAAATGTGGTTATAAGTCAAGAATAGAGCAATTGTAGCTGCAGTTATAAACTGCTTACTAACGTTTATTAATGTAGAGTTAATGCTTAACAGGTAATGAATTCACTATTTGCTAATCCTTAATAAATGATTTATAGTGTGTAGTTATTATAAAGTGTTACCATGGTGGGGTATATAATGTGATACTTAATTTAGTAATGAAAAATAAATCATTAGCAAAGTATGAAAGTACAATTATTAAGCACATTATAAATATGTTTGTAAGTCAAGAATAGAGCATTTGTAGCTGCAGTTATAAACTGCTTACTAACGCTTATTAATGTAGAGTTAATGCTTAACAGGTAATGAATTCACTATTTGCTAATGCTTAATAAATGATTTATAATGTGTAGTTATTATAAAGTGTTACCAGATATTTTTATCAGGACAAAAATGTAAATATTTTTTGTTGTTGTTACTATTTTTTCCTCGAAAGTACATGTAAATCTCTCATAAAGACTATTTTAAATAAATTATTTTTGATCTTAACAAATGTATCTTTGTTGAAGTTCATTTGTATCAGCTTTGTTTGCTTTTAGTGCATTATTTCATTTTGCAACAAACATAAATACTACTATTTTTGTTCACACTTTACTTATTGGCACAGTGCTTTCTATTTACAAATGATTAAGTGTGACTTTGCCTCAATGTGCTCCTAATTTTCTGCTTATCAGTAGTTATTAAGGCACTAGTGAGATGTAGGTATTGGTTAGGAATGTAGAATGAGATCATGCAGAATATATGCTTTATAAATACTAATAAGCAGTCAATATATTAATAATAGCCCTGAAATAAACCACTAGTCAATAGTAAGAATTAGTACACAAACTAAAGTCTTAACATTTTTTTCCTAGTGTCTGTGAATATATGTCCCTGACGTCCCTTATTTCAGGTGACTTTATTTTTGCTCACCATTATATTTGCGTGTGTGTTTTCATAGGGGGAGAAGGAGTGCCTCACCTCAGAGACGTGTGAGCTAAAACAAAAAGTGCGTTACCTGCAGGACCAGTTGCTGCCACTTACTAAACAAAGAGAATATCAGGAGAAGGAGATCCAGCGGCTCAACAGGGTCAGTCACAGAGCACACATGCATGAATGCAATATTACTATGGACTAGGCATGGTGTGGTTTAACTTTCTGACGGTATGATCACCTTGGATAAAAATATCGCAGTTTCACAGTATTGTTATTACTCCTCCAAAACATGTGCTTTTTCATGTCTGGGTAAAACAAACAACAACAAATGTTAATAATTCTGACTTCAACTGTGTCACATGAGAAGCACTTCTCACAAAACAGATGCTGTAGTGTATACACATAGATGCTTAGGTTAGTAATTATTATATATACATATCTATGAACAGGAATTGATTATAGCTGCGAATCAGTGATAATCATACCTGCCAACATTTGTCTCGGCAAATCCGGGAGGATGTAGGTGTCGTATATGGTATGTGAATAACACAGATGAGAACCGGGTTTTTTTGTAGTACAGTTAGCGGTGGAGCCAGAAAGGCAATTGCAGATTAGGAAGTGAAGTGGAGACTAAAAAGTTGAGTTTTTAGTCATTTCTTGAAGACAGCGAGTGACTCTGCCATTCTGATGCAGTTAGGGAGTTCATTCCACCAACTGGGCAGATTGAGCACGAGATTTGGGAAAGAGATTTCTTCCCTCTTTGGGATGGAACCATGAGGCGACGTTCATTCACAGAACGCTAGTTTCTGGAGGGCACATAAATCTGCAGAAGTGAGAGCAGATAAGGAGCAAAGCCAGAAGTCGCTTTGTAAGCAAACATCAGAGCTTTGATTTTGATGCGAGCAGCAACTGGCAGCCAGTGCAAACGGATGAGTAGCAGAATGAGAGAGTAGCGTGTGCTCTTTTAGGTTCATTAAAGACCACTCGTGCTGCTGTGTTCTTTATATCTTTTTTATATCTTTATATCTTGCTTTTTTAAAAGCAATTATATCTTTATTGTTCACAAAGAAATGTAGCCTTTTGTTAAAAAAGTAATTCTGAGTTCGTAATAGCCCAAAAGCGATAATAACTGTTAAAGATTGCTGTTTAATTATGTTTTGGGTTGCTGAAAGAATCATTTGCCACCATACCACTCAGTGATAACAGGCCATTATTTTCTTGTTGTAAAGAACTCTTCTCATTCTTATATGCTGGCTTGGTGCACAAGAGGTATTTCTTAGATTATCAATTACTGTGTTGAAAGGTGCATATGTTCTGATTGTGCTATTTTTTAATAGGCATTAGAGGAAGCTTTGAACCTGCACTCTCCCTCGTCCACACAGCCAGGAATGAATCTGGGAGAAGGTGTTGCCAACCTGAGACAGCAGGAGCTGCACACACAGATTGCTGTACTCAAGGAGCAGGTATAAAACACATGGAGACTTCCTATCAGTGTACAGCCATGTAAACAGAATATTAAGGCATCCTATGAAACCTTTTTTTCGGCTTAGTCCTTTACTTATCTGGGGTTGTCACAGCAGAATGAACCCAGGGTGTCCCCAGGGTCTTAAATGTCCTAAATACATCTTAAAAAGTCTTAAATTCACTGAAATATTGTATTGTAGGGCTTAAATCATCTTAAACAGGTTGTAATTTTTCCTATTTCCATGTAAAGTTGCCCATTCACTAACAGTCTAATGAACAGCCTTTCAAGTAATGTGTTACCAAAAATAGCAAAGAAAATAAAAACAAATTAAAAACCAATAAATACCTGCTGTGCATTAACACAAGTATCCAAAAAGACACACATACGCACATACACATTAAAAACTATACAATGAATATAAATAAAGATTACAAAACATATCCACCATATTCACCTACATGTCTTGTATTATCTCATCAAGTTTATCTACATTATTATTATTAAAAAGCATAAAAAGGGCACCAGGCATCTCCAGAAAATTTTATATAATAAAAAAAATCTTTTTTAATAATATTAAGCACTCATTTTTAAGCTACTTCCTGAGAAAAACTACTCAATTAGAGTCATTTGAGTGTGTATAATTCATTACTTTAGCATACATAACTCTATCCCAAATGCTTTAGGGGCCATAAACACTGTGGTCAGATGTACTCTAATAGTGAATGAGCTCTTCAGGACATTCAAGTCTTTTCATTTGATCAGAGGATCTAGAGTAGTCGAGGTTTTACTTACTGAAATGTTCCTTTAGTCGTCTCACCTCATTTATCAAAGCTGCTTCTTAAGAACTGAGTGTTGATTTTCACTGTGAGTCATAAAGAGCTCAGTTTGCTGAACTACAGCAGCGTCTGCAGAGATCCACCAGGGTTGTTTTAGTACATTAAGACTACAACTATTGGTCAAAGACATTTTTAGGTTGAGTTGGGGTATGCTTCATTGTCCTTTGCAGGAAATTTGTCTTACTCAGTCCACATGTAGTAATAATAATATTAATAATTAAACGTGTAACAATCACCAACAACAAGGACATTTAAAAATACAATCAAGATGTGTTTTTGTTGACTGAAATAAAATATATATTCAAAATATATGAAAACTATAATAGTCACTGAATAGGTAGCTGAAATCAGATCTCATTTGGTTGTGGAAAAACTTTTTCTACACTAAGGAAAACGTTTCTACTAAGAAATGTTCACTGAAAGGTTCTTTGATAAACCACAAATAGTTCTTCTATGGCCTCATCACTACAAAATCCTTTATTTTAAAGGGATATTTCTCCCAAAAATGACCGTCATCCACTTATTCCAAAAATGTCAAAGTTTCTTCTGTCAAACACAAAAGAAGATATTTTGAGACATGTTTTACCATGTACAATTGACTTTTGATAGTATGTGTTTTTCCCACTATAGAAGTCAATGGTTACCAGTTACTAACTTAAAGATTTGTTTACTGAATCTAAACAAAACAAACATAATAATTTGCAAAAATAAATAATTGTTTCCAGAATTAATAAACACTCATTCTGTCAAATCTGACTTGTATCTGTTTACAGCAGAGAAACCCAAACTAGGGCCATGAGCCCAAATATGATTTTAAATGATGTTTTCTATTTATTTTAAAATATTATGAAATAAACTTTGATATTACCCATGGCAACTTCAATGTAATATAGTTTGGTATATTTACCTTCGACCCACGGCCCTTGATGATATTTGGTTTTTGGCCCTTCATATGAAAAGCTTTTACACACAAACACATCAGTCAAGAGCAAGATCATATATAAAAAATATTTACTAGATAAACATGAAACGTTTGTTCTAAATACTTTATAAAAATTATAAAAAATTATAAAAATGCTTTTTTGAATAACAAAAAAAAATCACTGAAAGGTTTTTTGAGGAACCAAAAATGGCTTTTATCACTGCAAAAGAAGATACTTTGAGAAATGTTTAACCATGAACATTTGCAAATAATAATATTAAATAATTCATTCTCTTTGCACCTTGGTCCCTTTATTAATCTGTGGTCACCAAAGCAGAATGAACCGCCAACTTATCCAGCCTATCTTTTCCAGCCTTTGACGGCCTTCCAGCTGCAACCCATCACTGGGAGACATCCACACACACTCATTCACACAAATACGCACATAAACGCTGCTCAACAGCATTCAAATGTTAGCAGGAAATGGACGTTTTTAAGATTTCTAGAGTCGTCCACCATAATTTTGTAACTCAAAAGAATCGGTTCAGGCACCGGTATCGTTTTAAAAGTATCGATTTAGCACCCGTATCGAAATAATCCCAAACGATACCCAAAGCTCAACGTTGTCTGTTAACTGCTATACCACAGTTACTAAAACTGAAACTAAATATAGAGAAACCATATAGAAGTGTGTTCACAAAATAAAAATAATACATCAACAATGAAGCAAACTAACACTGAACTGAAATGTGCAGCAAATGAAGAATAGTACTGAAATGGCAGCCATTTTCTAAATGCTAAACAGTAATAACCTTGGTGATCACACCTGTGCTTTTCTCAGGTGAAGATCTTCGAGGAGGACTTCAGGAAGGAAAGGAGCGATCGAGAGCGTATGAATGAAGAGAAAGAAGACCTGAGGCGGCAGGTGGAGCGGCTTCAGGGTCAAATGACCAATCTGACCAATCAGGTCAGCACACTTCAATTCTGTTCATCTTTATTACTGCAGTGCTGATATGAAGGTTGTGTTAAAGCAGCTTAACATAGATGAAGTTAAGTGCCTTATGATAAAATGAGTTCAGAAGAAAGTTCATCATGAGACCTGAAAGAGTACTGAATTCAGTGTGTGTGTGTGTGTGTTACTCAGCTTCATCAAGCACAGAATGAGTGTCAGCGTGAGCGAGCCGAGAGGTGTAAACTGGAGAGACTGCAGATGCAGCATAAACAGGTAACTCAAATATGCCTTAACAGCACCACCTTGTGGTAGAAATGAACAGCTTCACACAGGGATGCCAGGTATTTGCAACATAACTAGTGAAATGGCCAATCAAAAACGATCCCAATAACACAAAAAAACTTGGCAACTTCCTTACAAAAAATGTATATTTATTTTACATTATACCTCTCTACCAAAACAATGACGTCATATTTCATACAAGCTGTGTTTAATTATTAGTTTCTTACTCGGTTCATTGTTTATGAAGCATGTGCAATCATCGGATAAATGTACATAAATTGAGAAATTTATGCAAAATATCTGAATATAGGCTAATCTCTAACCTAATGCTAACAAAGAAAAATGTGAAAAAGAAAATCTTCAGTGTCCAAGACGTTAATGCTTTACCCACACTTTACAATAAGGCTTCAGTAGTTAAAGCAGCATAATTGACTTGGCAACACAACTGACAGATTACAAGCAATAATGTGGTAGACGATTTGATCTAAAGACAGCGGGAGCTTATGGAGATTTTTGTTTTGGGGTGTTTTGGAGGGGCAACAGGAAAGGAGGACGTCTGACCCTACGTCTAATGCCCCCAATGGCCCGATGAGTCCTCCATACTGCGGGCCGTTTGTGCAGGTGGGCCATCAGGGTCTGGAGGGGTGGCCCATTCACTTCCCACCTCGCATGCCCAACAACAGCACAGCACCCGGCAGAGACTTCCAGCCCGTCAATCCTGTGAGTCTGTCATGATGATAATAATACGCATCTTATTTTAAATAAGTCTTATCTTATTTCCCATTCCACACCAAAAACACTTATTTTAAAGGGATAGATCACCCAAAAATGAATATTTTCTTAGTTTGTTTTCTTCAGTTTGAGTTTCTAGCTGCGTCCCAAATCGCATACTTATGCACTATTCTACGCCATTTTGTAGTATAAATAGTAATAAGTAATAAGTAGTGTGTTCACACTGAAAACTCTAAAAACATTAAGTGCACTTTAATTACCTGGATGATGCACTCATTCAGCTGCTAAAATAAAGTGTGTAATGATGGACACTTCACCCACTCAACGACCACAGGTTTGCTTACGTAGTGAAATGGGCGGAGCTATCGGACGCACATGTTGAATAACTTTATTTACTTTGTATGGTCAAAGCAAAATTCTCCTACGACAGTGATTATAGCGCCTCCCGATGGTGAATGCGGTTATACTCACGGCAGGTATTCTTTGATAATTCGGTCGTTTATTTCACTGATTTGGCAACCGTCAAACGTCATCAGAGAAACGGTTTGAATTTCTGCTTAGTAAAAAAACATTAGTGCGCCATTTGGGACGACACTACATACATATACTATCCTGTTGAGTGTGTAAGTGCATAAGTACATAGTGCATGAGTGCATAGTGTATAGTGTGCCATTTGAGACGCAGCTTCTGTTATTAATCTATTTCCACACCAAAAACACTTATTTTAAAGGGACAGATCACCCAAAAATGAATATTGTCATTATTTACTCACTTGATTCAAAACTGTTTGAGTTTCTGTCTTCTGCTATTAAACCATTTCCCATTCCACACCAAAAACACTTATTTTAAAGGGATAGATCACCCAAAAAATTATATTTTCTCATTATTTACTCACTTGATTCAAACCTGTTTGAGTTTTTGTCTTCTGTTTTTAATCCATTTCATATTCCACACTAAAACACTTATTTTAAAGGGATAGATCTCCCACAAATGAAAATTGTCATTATTTAATCACTTGTTCCAAACCTGTTTGAGTTTTTGTCTTCTGTTATTAATCCATTTCCCATTTTACGTTAAAAAACACTTATTTTAAAGCGACAGTTCACCCAAAAATGAGTATTCTGTCATTATTTACTCAATTGTTCCAAACCTGTTTAAGTTAAGATATTTTGAAGAATGCTGAAAATCTGTAACCATTGACTTCTATAGTATTTGTTTTCATCCTTTTGAAGTCAGTGGTTACAGGTTTTCAGCATTCTTCAAAATATCTTTCATTTCTGTTCAACAGATGAAGGAAACTCATAAAGGTTTATAATCATTTGAGGGAGAATAAATCATGAGTAAATATTCTTTTTTTGGGTGAACCGTCCCATTGATATAAATATTTTCAAATTAAATTTAAATATTTCTTATTTATATTATAATACAGATTTATTGTATAATATAATATTTCTTTTTTTTATAATAATTTTTTAAGAGTTTTTTTTAACCTTTTATTGGGATAGGACAGTGGAGGTTACAGACAGGAAAGTATTGGGAGCAGAGAAAGGGGAAGGGTCGGCAAAGGACCTCGAGGTGGGAATCGAACTCGGGTTTCCATGAGCACCACAGGGCTATATGTCGGCGCACTTAACCACTAGGCTATTGGTAGCACGTACGCCTCATAGCAAGAAGGTCGCTGGTTCAAGCCTCTGCTGCGTCAGTAGGCGTTTCTGTGAAGAGTTTGCATGTTTTCTTCATGTTGGCGTGGGTTTCCTCTGGTTTTCTGAAGTCCTCCTCGAAGATTTTTACCTAAGAAACACACAGGTGTGTGATCACTAAGGTTATTACGGTTCATTACAGTGGTGGACAAACCTTTCTGACCCGAGGGCCACATCAAGTTTTGCAAACCAACTGAAGGGCCACATGTCAAATCCTTTAAGGAATTACTTTAGTTTATGGTGACAGTATGCATGGAAAATGTAATATCGGACAGAAACATGTCACGTTAACACAAAATGATTTTTTTAAATAGTTATTATTGAGTCAAATTTACAAGTCAAATGAATGTGCACTGCTATTTATACTTATCATCACTTATCAATCATCATAAAACAATAAAATAATCCTTTATAAAATATAACAATAATAATAATTATAATAGCAGTAGGTAGTGCTGTCGCCTCACAGCAAAAAGGTCGCTGGTTCGAGCCTCGGCTGGGTCAGTTGGCGTTTCTGGCAATTCTCCGGTTTCCCCCACAGTTCAAAGACATGCGGTACAGGTGAATTGGGTGGGCTAAATTGTCCGTAGTGTACAAGTATGCATGGATGTTTCCCAGTGATGGGTTGCAGCTGGAAGGGCATCCGCTGCTTAAAACATATGCTGGATAAGGTGGCGGTTCATTCCGCTGTGGCGACCCCAGAATAATAAAGGGACTAAGCCGAAAAGAAAAGAAAATGAATGAATGAAAGTTGGCGGTTCATTCCGCTGTGGCGACCCCTGATTAATAAAGGGACTAATCTGAAAACAAAATGAATCAATGAATGAAATATTAAAATAATAAAAATAAACAAATGTTGCAATAATAATTAACATTCATGTTATTTATTCTTTACCTTAAAGCATTGATTTTTGTTTTAGAATTGAGTATTGAGTTTGAGTTTGAATTAGTTTTGATTATCATATTTTTCATTTATTTAAAGTTTTTATATTTTTTTATGCTCCGTATAGTTTACTCTTTTTATTTTAAACAACATACATGGTTTTCATTTTAGTTCATCAAATATAACCCTAATTTAAATCAGCAGGACTCAACATAGTGTATTTCTTTATTTTATTTTATTTTTTTATTTGGCTTTTATTTCTGTAGTTAATAATGCTGAGAAAAACATTTTGCTGATCATTTTGCTTCCTTAATACCCTGTAAACTGACCCAAATATATAATTCCAGCACTTTCAAGCGGTAAACCACCTGTGGTGGGAAAAAAACAAAACAATACGTGACTGTAATGATTTATACAAGCAGGGTTTTACAAGAGGCTTCAGTGTGCAGAAGTGAACAGAGATCGAAACTGTTGTTCTCTCAGTGTGTATGTTTGTAAGGAAAGCGAACTTAGCTTTGCTGTGTGTGTGTGTTCAGGGTTTTCCCTGGCAGTCATCTTTCCCACAACCACGTGGTTCAAGAGGACAAGCAGACACAGCTCGAGCCCCGCCAGAAACTGCAGGTAAGCAAGCATTGTTTAAAGGAGGGCTTTCTGTATTTTTCCAATGACAAGCTATTGTTTTGCATGAAATAAACGGAAGACCAACACTTTCTTGTCTGAGCTACTAAAAGAGCTTGTAACAGGATGAAATATTTTGTATGCAACATTTTGGGAATGTTTTAATATCATGAATAAAAAGTATATTTTTCCCAAAAATGTTCAATCAAAGAACTCTTCTATAAACAATGACATAGGGCTCTATTTTAACAATCTAGGCACAAAGTCTAAAGTGCATTGCATAAAAGTATTAAGGATGCGTCCTAATCCACTTTTTTATTTTATTTTTTGCTAGTTTAAGGACGAAAAAATACGATCTTCACCCTGGCGCATGGTCTAACAGGGTTGTGCTTATTCTCTTAATGAGTTCTGGACATGCATTAAACCAAACACCGTCTCATCTCCAATTCCGTTTAAAGCACATCACACACCGGATGCGCCGCTCAGCGTCGCAACACAGCGCACACATGACAGTTAAAAAATATCGCACACCAGACGCGCACATTCAAAATAAACTTATTCAGACGGCGCTATGTGGTAGAGATCTGCGCAGGACTAAATTTTGAATCCTAGTCCCGCCTGGTTTTAGTTCGAGCCCGACCGCTCCCGCTTATATTCAGCATTTGTTGCCTCGCTGCCCAACCCGCCCCGTTTTCTACCCGCCACGCCAGTTCCCGCTAACGGGGGGGACCGAAAACAACCCAGCTATACAGAGTCCAGACGGCCTATAACAAGTTGTCTGTATACACACACACACACACACACACACACACACACACACACACACAGACAGCACCAAGCTCTCTCTCTCATTCACACACATACATAAGCACATACACACACATACACACACATATACACACACACATAGACAGCAACAAACAAGCTAAACAGCATCACGCTCTCTCATTCACACACATACATACACACACACACACACACACACACACACACACACACACACACACACACATAGACAGCAACAAACAAGCTAAGCAGCATCACGCTCTCTCATTCACACACATACATACGCGTGCTTGCTCGCTCGGGAGTTGAGAGCGATATTGTTAGACCGCCCGCTCCCGTTCAAATTACACCAGTTACCATACGCTCCTGCGCTTTATTCTGAAATTTATTCCGAATGCAAACCTCTACTCTGTGGTGTGGCAGAAATATGAACAGTGTCCTGAGTCGTGGCTGGGTGCCACGGACAGCCGCCGAATTGCAGCACTGGTGTGTGTACCCTAATAGCATGACGGCGCGTAGCACAGCGCATCTCTTAGCAGCGATTCTGGTGTGTGACCCCCTTAAGAGTCAGTTGTGTCACGCCATAGCGCATTTGCTATTTACATGGCAGACTTTGTTAGTGCAAAAACTGAACGCTTCACTAGCGGGAAAACAGTTAAACAGACCCTCTGCAGAGCAAAGATCGAACGAGCCTCCCTTATTTGGCCTCTTTACTTTCTCTTTACTTTACTCCTTTACTTTTGCGGATGAGGAAACAAGTGTTGTACGCACTCCACTGAACACATCCATTAGCTTACATATTTAATTTAGTATTTAAGTGCAAAGATTTGTTTCAAAACTATTTCTAAATTCAGTTCCAATTTCCAGCAAATGAATAAATGAACAACAACAATGAAGTGTGCTCAAAACACCTGAGTTATATCTAAACACCCGTCCTGTTCTTATGCCCATATGGTGGTGCAGACGTCTTCCAAACCTGACAGGTGGACAAATCTAACCTTGTTTATTAAAACAAATGTAAATCTGCAGATAATAAATAATACTGCTAATAATAACAACATTATACAAATGCAAATAGTCATGAATAAACTGGAAAAGTCCCCTGAGATGAGGCATGGAGGCAGGGGTCTTTATATTTATGTGGAAAATAATAACTCTTGTAACATTTGAATTCTTTATTGTTTTTATAAGTAAAGATATTTGTGTATTGCTGTACATCCTGTGTGTATTAAGCAGTGTGTAGGTGTTTGTATTCTCATATGGCCCGTTTCCACTGAGTGGTACGGTACAGTACGGTTTGGTTTGGTATGCTTTTATGGCCGTATCCACTGTCAAAAGGCATACCGAACCAAACCGTACCACTTTTTCGGGACCCTTTCGAAAGGGTCCCAAACTGCAGAAAGGGTCCCAAAAAATGGAGCTACACGCGCAGCTGCACGCTATTGGTTTACAGAGATACGTCATTCGTAGACTCAACAAGCCAGAATGTAAACAAAGGATGAAATACACAGCGAGAGATTACAGCGGAATTATAAATACATATGCAGCCATGGTCGATCCTGCAAACAAACCCTGTCGTCGTCATGATAAACAGCCACAAAGCCATGGAGAATAGCAGATTCACCCTGTGCCGCGTAGTTTTTGACGAGTCAGTCTGAAGCCCGAGTGGTTTCGCTTTTTTTTTCGCGTCTCTATCTGAAATAACTAACTTCTTGATCTGATGATAATAACATGCACTTGATTATTGACAAGCTTTGGAAACCCGATCCTGTGAGAAGCTTACAAACGAGAGTGACACATTCAGAAAGAAAAGAACAAACGCGAGAGTGGAGAGCGGAAAAAAAAGGCGAAGCCAAGAAGCACGTTATTTCTTCAGCAAACTTGAACAAACTGCCTTGTTTTAATCTTTATTATCACCTTTTGGACTAATATGAACTGGGAATGATGGAATGACTCTCTAACAGAGGCTTCATGTGCTGCTGAAGATTACAGACACAGATGAGAGGTTTTCACTGACTGTAGGCTATACTTTGTGTTGTTTTGAACCTAATTAACGACGAAATGTCTGCTGTGTGTTGTTCTACTGTAGTTGGCAACATATCGGAGACTGTAAGGGTCCGTATGTGTTCATAAATGTTCATTTATTTATTTATTTAATATAATTATAGACGTTACAGTAGGCTATTTCGCACCGTCATTGATCTGCAGTTATAATCAACTCCTGTTTATAGAAAACTTATAGAAAAGTTAGTAATAAACATTTATACACAAGTATTTATGTGTGTAAAGCATGTTTTGTGAGAAGTGCTTTTCATATGATACGACCTGTGCAGCCTTATTGTAGACATTTTCTCGAGCGAAAATGACATCGACTGAAACTTTATCGTACACCACGCCCACCAAAAGGGTAACCTTGGTAGTGGAAACGCAAGCCTGATAAAGGTGACCCGTACCGACCCGAACCGTACCATACTATACCAGTCAGTGGAAACGAGCCAATAGGTGCGTAACTAACACGCTCTGCGCTGGACTTTATAGCAGCTTTTAGTTGGTCAATGGCGTGGTCTATATCAGTTCCTCAAAATAGCAACGTGCCAACAATGCACCTTAACACAACTCTATTTTAGACCAGCACACCCATGAGTCCACAAAGTGGCGCAAATGGATTTAAACAACGTGGTGCAAAATGTGAGAATTACTGTTGCGCTGTTCTGAAAATAGCAACAAATCATGCCACACACGTCTTGCACCTTTTTGCGCCGAGTGTATGATAGGGCCCATAGAGTTTCTCTTTATTGCATTTTAAAAGCAGTAATCTGGAATATTTGGGTTGAGTTTGTGAAGTAAGTGCTGATTCTTAACTTGTTTCTTGTGTGTTTGCAGAAATGGGAGCAACTGGATTTGGGAAAAGGGAGCGTCAGAATATTGACCCCGGAAAGCACTAACCACACTCACTCTCTCTCTCTCTCTCTCTCTCTCTCTCTCTCTCTCTCTCTCTCTCTCTCTTTCTCTCTCTCTCTCTCTCTCTCTCTCCTGAAGATCTCTCGGCTTGTAGCATGATGCAGTTTTCATTTCTCCGGTTGGCATGGTGTGAACTATTGTTTTATTTTTGTTAGTTTTCTCCCTGCTCTGTACATATCTATATCTACCACTGATGAAAAATGTTGTTTATATTATTCAGTTTTATAATCCTGTTTGTGAAACACTGTTCTGGCAAATTAAGAATATATATATATATATATATACATTTATTATTTGACCTTTTTATGATTGTCGAGGATTATCTGCTTTATGTATACCTCTATGCAGGAATTGAAGTCAGTTATTTAACGGATATTACGATTGAATGTTGTTTTTTATAGCAATCTACCTACAGAGTTACGATCTCCATCAGAAAACATGTTTAGTGATCGTCGGATTTGTTAGAAATGTGTTTTGGTATTTGTGTAAGCAATTCGAGAGAAAGAGAGAGAGAAAAAAACTGTGTGCCTAACTCTATAGGTGAATTGTACTGGAAATAGCTAACAGTAGAATGTGACTGATTGCACTGCAAAAATGCGTTTCTTACTTAGTTTTTGTCTAATTTCTAGTCCAAATATCTAAAAATTCTTCAATCAAGAAGCGTTTTCTTGGCATGCATTAAATATTGTTTGGTTTTCAGCAATAATGAGTCAAAATTAAGTGAGTTTTTCACTTAAAACAAGCAAAATAATCCTGTTTTTCACTTTGAAACTCAAAAAAACCCATGACAAAACCAACATTAAATAGCAAAGCTTTATACTTCACAATGACTGAAGTGTTGTTTCAGTTTTGGGATTGTTTGATTGTGTGTATTGTAACAAAATTAGCTCAATTTATGAATATTAATGATTAATAATAACAAGTTATTGTTAGTTATGAATATTCAGGATTAACTTATAGTTACTTTAACTATATTAATATAACAATGACTTTGCCCGCTTGTCTGAGCAGACTTTTTTAGTGTAAATTTATTAGAAAAGGAATTATACTTGTGAAGAAGATGAACAGTTTAGAAGTTTTATTCAACTCTAATAGGCTGGTGGTATCTTTTGTTGATAAAAATGTTTCTGTGAGGCAAAACGAACACAATCCAACGTGGCTATACGATTTAATGACTAGTCTAATACATAACCAACCAAACGTACAATACATAAAACAAGAATACAGAAGGAAATAAAGAGTTTAGATAAAGTTTGGTAAATTTCCCACATGATTAATAATAACCACCAACTAGTGATAAACAGCTTAAAAGCGGAAATAAAGAAATTCTTGCATCTCTCTCTCTAATGTTGTGCGATTTCTCTCTGATGTTTGGAAGATGGAGTCTGTTAGGAAGTCCTTTTGTTGTTTGCGTGGAGTTTGCAGTGCAGGTCAGAGGATACGCAAGGTGCGAACTGAGTTTAGACTTGCTGGAAAATAAGAAACGTGGACTCAGATGCGAAATTGGGGCCGTACTCACACTAGATACAGTTGCCTCGAACCGGGCCAAAGCACGCTTGTCCCCCCTCCCGTCTCCCCCGACGGCCCGCACTCACACCACAAATGGGCCTCGGCACGCTTACATCATCCCTGCTCCGCTGTTCAGTGAGAAGTGCTGTCCCTAAGCAGCACAGTGGAGATTTCTCTAGTTATATAGTTTCAGTCGGTTTGTTATGCAGTGACATGCAGTCGAATATTTCGCCAAACAGTCCTTAGGGATGCGGTGACACGCAGTCAGATATTTCACCGAACAGATCCGCCACTTTTGGCGCTCATAAACAATCATAAAGCCCTCGTGCTGCAGGAATGAGGAGGTTTGCTGAAGCCGCGCAGCTGGCGTGCAGTGAGGAGTTTGCGTATTTAATAAACTACGGCAGTTTGCGTTCACTGAACAGTACGAATGATTAATAAATCCATATAAAACAGCCCCTTAAAAGTCACGTCTCGCTTTCAGTTTCGGGCTTTGACGCGTTTTGCACTCACACACAAGCGTACCGCGCCAAAGCCCAAGTGAACCGCGCTCAGGCACACCTCTTCCAACCGGGCCAGGGCCGGCCAAGTGAACCGTACTTGAGCCCGATTCAGCGCACTCACACTTCTCAAACGATCCGGGAAACGGGCCTGGGCACGGTACGGATGGCGTAGTGGGAGTAGGCCCTAAGTCTAGATGTGCCATTTTTGCTTTCCATTGTGCAAGATTTATAGATTATTCATGTTCTCCATGCATCTAAAATGACGGTTCTTCTTGATACAGTACTTTATAAACATAATCACAATTTATTTTGTTTATTGTGGTTTCAAAACTCAACTTTCGTTATTTTTAGCTATGTTTCCATTTAAAGATGCAAATTTAACTAATGCACAATTGGATTATTTTGGTTTCAAAACTTAACTTTAGTTCTTTTATCGAATCAAGACGTGTAAGAAGGGTCAGAAATTAGATTTTAATTTATTTACATCAACTTTAATTTACAACAGTGAATTTATCAATACATAGAAAGCACATTTAATGCATGCAAAACGTCTATTTATATTGGAGCTTTCTTTAAATCATGGTAATCATGTCAGGTAACTATAAAATGGAAATAACTTCCTGCAGACCTTTATTATTTTATTATTTAAGCTTGCATTTTTGGTCCATAAACATTCTGAACGGTCATTTTAATTATCTTTCTGTCCACGTCAACTTAAATTTACAACAGTGCATTTATTAATACACTAATAATATATTTAGTGCAAGTAAAGTGTTTTTATTTATGTTGGTGCCTTTTGTAAATCATGGTAATTACATCAGATAGCTATAGAAAAGAAATTAACTGGGCATTTTCTGTCAAACCTTTATTATTTTAATATTTATTCTTGTTTTTTTTAACCATAAACATTCTAAAAGGTGAAATAGTAATACATGTGCAGTTTTATTTCAACTTTTAATGCAAAATAGTCTTGTTTTTGCTTTGAAATATGATTATTTCACTCCCCCCATTGGCAGATTTGCTTGTTTAAAGGAAAACACACTTCATTTAGACTCCACATTTCTGAAAATGACAATAATTTTGTACTATTCCACAAAATGCTTCTTGATTGAAGAGTTTTTAAACTATTATACTATAAAAAAAAAAAAAAACTAAGTCAATCAGCATTTTTGTTTGTTGATTCCTCCATTGGCTGTGCTTGGGATGGTCTCACACAGGGGCGCAACTACACATTTACTGAGGGGTATGCGGGTTCAAATTTTGTGTGATCCCTCTTATTTTATATTAATTAATTAATAATAAATGAAGACAAATTTTCAGATTAATCTTATAACTTTTGACATTATGTATGATTTGACAGTTTATTTTGATAAAAATAAAAACAAATCTAAACAGTTACATCTACATGAACACTTTAGGCTGTGGGACTACATGTTATTGTGTTAAATGATTTTGAATTAAACAATAACAATATTATATTCGTTTAAAATGCAAAATAATGTTTTTTTAACAAAACATATTTATTTATTTTTATTATTTGAAACTTTTAATAAGGATAATTTTAAAAATAGTTTTGGCACAACGGCGCCCCCCATGTGTGGCGCCCCTATGCGCCGCATATACTGCATACCCCCTTGTTGCGCCACTGGTCTCACACACACATACACTGTTGACTGGTCATCTTCTGTCCCACTGTTTAATATTGAAGCCATACACCAATCCCTTTCCATCTATTAGATTGTTTAACGAGTGCTTGTTGATCTTTCAGATACTTATGATTGAAGAGGGTCTTCATCTGGACGCCAGAAGTGATATTGTAGTTTTGCTTAATATTGTTCAAGATTCAGTGTTCAGAAACATTATTCCCAATGTGCAAATGGAAGTGATAAGTTATTTATATCTATTGTTTTGACAGCTGAGTGTGTTTTAATGTCTTAATGTTGTCTTTAGTGTATTGTTTATTTTGTGTGTCTCCCTTTACATATTATAGCTACTGGAAGACTAGGATGTGAGTTTGTGTGTTTGTGCACACACACACAGTTACAGAAAGTGGGCCAGAATAAATAAGTTAATGCATCACGGTAGTTCAGCCCACGTTTTATTGCGCTCTTTCTGGATTTTGTTCAACAACTACACCGAGTTAGGGTAATTAGGCAAGTCAGTGGTTTGTCCTGTAGACATTTGAAACAAATTCTGCTTAAAGGGGCTAATAATATGGACCTTAAAATGATGATTAAAAAATTAAAAACTGCTTTTATTCTAGCCGAAATAAAACAAATAAGAAGAAAAAATATTATAGGAAATACTGTGAAAATTTCTTTACTTTGTTAAATGTCATTTGGAAAATATTTAAAAAAGAAAACAATTGCAGGGTAATTTTGACTGTTTAACCAAATTGGGTCCATTATTGCACTTAAAACATTGCGCTATGTTTGTAATGAGATGATCAGGGTAATAACCACACACTTTTCTTTCTGCTTTGCGATACATTTTAAAGTCTCCAACTGCACTGACCTATGCTTTAAACCAGGGGTGTCCAAACTCAGTCCTGGAGGGCTGCTGTCCAGCATATTTTAGTTCCAACCCTAATCAAACACACCTGAACCAGCTAATCAAGCTCTTTCTAGATATACTAGAAGCTTCCTGGCAGGTGTGTTTAGGGAAGTTGGAGCTTAACTATGCAGGACACCGGCCCTCCAGGACCGAGTTTGGACGCCCCTGCTTTAAACCAAACACAAAAAGGTTTGTATGCTCACAAAAAACACCCAATTGGCTTGATTTCAGAGATGGTGTGATATTTGTCATGTAAATGTTTCAAAATAGGCATCGTGTGGATGAGTTAAGTGTTTTGAAGTGGACATGTGTTTGAGCTGGATTGCACTTTGAGACGTGAGCTTTATTCACTCGTTTCCATCAGTGTCTGGTTGTGCTGTTTTGGAATGACTTTTTGTTTTCCTCCAGAGGGCGAAAGCAGATCTCATGTGAAACTTTTGTAATTGATTAGCATAATAAATATATTCTAACTGTCTAGACTAACTGTGTGAGACTTTATAGGAGCACATTTTTCATTACGGTTTGAAAACACAACAAGCGCTGTTGCCAACTAATTTTCAGAGGAAGTAGTTGGGCTACTTATTCATTCATTTATTTTCTTTTCGGCTTAGTCCCTTTATTAATCCGGGGTCGCCACAGCGGAATGAACCGCCAACTTATCCAGCACGTTTTTACGCAACAGATGCCATTCCAGCTGCCACCCATCTCTGGGAAACATCCACACACACTCATTCACACACGCTCATACACTACGGACAATTTAGCCTACCTAATTCACCTGTACCGCATGTCTTTAGACTGTGGGGGAAACCGGAGCACGCGGAGGAAAGCCATGCAAACTCAGGGAGAACATGCAAACTCCACACAGAAACGCCAGCGAACTAGCGACCTTCTTGCTGTGAGGCAACAGCACTACACTGCTTCGCCAGGCTACTTTTTTACTAGCTATTTTTTGTATAATTTAGGTTCATTCGATTTACTTTTTTAAAAATCAGTTGATATTAATTTTGTATTTTTAAAATATTTTTGTAAGTTGATATTATTAATGCGCTTATTGTAAAAAAAAAATGCAAATACTGTAAAAAATGCTGGGTTCCACACAATCGATTTGTGTTGGGAAAACAAAGGAATTAAGCTAACTTAAGTTGTCCCAAAAACCTCACAAATTGTGAAGTGAATTGGAAGTTAATATATTAAGTGGAATCAATGAGCTCTATTAATGATCTAGGTGCAAAGTCTAAAGCACATGGTGCAAACGCATTAAGGGCGTGTCTGAATCCACTTTTGCTATTTTAAGGACTTAAAAAAAGAATGTTGCGCCATGGCGCATGGTCTAACAGGGTTGTGCTTATTTTCTTAATGAGTTATGGGTAGGCCCACACAGAATCTGCGCGCGCAGAATTCCTTTTTTAGCCCACCATTCTGTTTATTTACTCGAGTAAATGTGTGTAAATCTAAATTTAATCAGTTTTTTCAATTAATTTCAGTAATATTATTTACAAATATCAAAATGTTCATCTGATTTATATTCAATGCCATTTGTAAAGTAATATTTTCTGTCATTTAGTAAAGCTATTATATGAGAGATTTGTTTTGTCTACCAAATAAAGTGGATCTAATTGAATTAGCATTTTAAACATTAAATAAAAGGTAAAAATGTATTATTTATTATTTCATATAGTAAGGTTTTAGTTATGATACTCCCAAAATAATTCAGCAGAAATCTGCAGATTTTTACCAAAATTCTCAGCAAAAATAGCAAAAAATGTCTGCAGATTCCGTCTGGCCCTAATTATGGGTGTGTTTTGAGAATAAACCAATCAGAGTCTCATCTCCTATTCCCTTTAAGAGTCAGTTGTGCCACGCCATGGCGCATTTGCTATTTGCATGACGGACTTCGTAAGTAGAAGATTTGAACGCTTCACTAGCAAGAAAACAGTTGAACAGAGCATCTGCAGCGCGAGGATAAAGAACGAGCCTCCTCCATTCAGCCTCTTTACTTTCTCGTTCTCTCTTTCATGCAAAAGGAGACGTGTTGTACGCACAGACATCCATTATAATTAATTTTGTTTGTTAAGCGCAAAGATTTGTTTCAAAACTATTTCTAAATCCAGTTCTAATCTCCAGCAAACGAATAAATGAACAGTAATAATGAAGTGTGGTCAAAAACCTGAGTTATATCAAAGAGCTTAAAATCACCAAGAGGCGACACTCAATAGAACGTTCCATTGCAACAGCAGCGCCCAGCAACTGCCCTGCAATTCCGCCGTTTTGGAGTGAAAGCGATCGGCTGTCCATTGGATCAGCTGCTTTGTTTTTTATTTATTTACTTAAAAAGCGCAATAAAGCTGAGATACAACCTGAAAACGACAACACAACACCAATCCCAGTTCCATTTTTGTACCCCTTTCCCTTCCTCTTGGCCTCTTACAACTGAGGGTGAAGGGTAAGGGCTTCAAAATTTATCCCTAGGAATTGGGACATCACCTGCACACGTCATCATGTGTCCTCGCGATCTCCTGCTGCATGTGAGATCAGACGATGGCGACTTTAAGCTAAAGAGAATTGGGACACCCCTACTCCTTGGCATGCACGCACAAAACGAGGGGTAGGGGTAAGGGGAAGGGCTAAGGGGTAGAATTGGGATTGGGCCTTACTATCACAATCATCAGCAATTTAATAGTTAATTTACAGACTTATAATAGACTGTTTTGTCTATTGGAATTTTTATGCATTTCCCAAATCGCAGTAGAGTGTCGTCTCTTGGTGATTTTATGCTCTTTGGATATATCCAAACACACGTTCTATGCCCAATATATGGATTAAAACCTGACCGGTGGACAAATTTAAGCTTGTTTTTAATAAAACAAATATAAATATGGATATAATAAATAATAATATAACAATATACAAAAAGCAAGCTGTTTTGAATAAACCAACACAATCTCACGGCAATTCGTAACATTTTGATTTAGTGGCTAATTCGTATGAATTTATACGATCTAATTCGTACAATGCAGTACGACTTGCTCATCCCCCAATGATGGTTGGGTATAGGGATGGGAATGGTGCCACGCCTCCTTTTTAAAATCGTACAATTTCATACGACTGAACTCGTATGAATTCATACAAATTAGCCACTAAACTGGCAAAACGTAAAATACTTGCGTCTCCTCATGAGATTAGGCTGAATAAACAGAAAAATGTCACCCGAGATGAAAAAGGCATGCGTTTTGATTTATAAAGATATTTGTGTACATCCTGCTTGTTTTAAGAAATGTGTTGCGTTTAGCTGAAAATAGTCACACATCGGTGAAACACGACTTGCGCCATATTGTGCCGCATGTATGATAGGAGCCAATACAGGGCCCACCTCAGTTCACGACTGACTATATTAAAATAAGGTCATTTCCAATTCAGTTTCTAATGACACTATCACGTCTTTTTTTTTTTTTTTTGAGAAAACAGCTGCTTTAGAACTTCAAATGTTCAACAACAGTAACAGTATTATATGCCTTAACAATAAAAATGAAAAAAATTAAATACTTAGAGGATCAAACCCAGGACGGTGGCATTGTAACCTAACATGCTAACCACTGGACCACAACAACTTCATCGCAAGGGGACTCATCTGACTTATGCCATCAATAACCTGCAGGCTGCATTATGCCCACGTAAAATAATGAATAAGAAGATTGTGGTCAAGTAAATAAATAAATTAATTTAAAAAGTGTGACTGCTGAGAGCAACAGATTCTGGAGCTAGGGACACCGGCCCTCGTGGCCAAAAAACGGACCGGCCCACCGGGAATTCTCCCGGTCCTCCCAATTAGCCAATCCGGACCTGAGCCAATATCTTGCTAAATGATCATTTGAAATCATTATGTATAGTTTGGTTTTGTAGTTTGGGTCCCAAAAAGTGTTTTAGTTATATTTGTTGTATTTTTGTATATTTTGATTGACTATTTACCAATCTGTTGATATTATTAGTGCACTTATTGTAAACTTACTGTAAAAATGCTGGCTCCACACAATCAGTTTTTATTGGACCAATCTGAAGGAATTAAGTTAACATAGCTTTTACAAACTGAAGTGAATTGAACATAAAACCATTAAGTTGTCCCCCGAAAAAACTCAAGAGTTGTGTTGTTTCAGCTGACTTTAAATAAGTCGTTTGAACAAATAGCAAACATCATTTTTTGTTTGTGGGTAAACTTGCTATTTTTACTGTGTTGTGTTGGTGGGGTTAATATATAATATAAATAATTCTTGATAACTTCCAGCGACAGCCGTATGTGATTTATAGCTGATTAACCATGTTAATGAATGATAACAGCCTTCTAAGCCTACCAGTAGGCGAAGAAAGCCCCTACTGGCCCCTATCTATCAGCTAACCACTGATAACACCTATTCAATCGAGTGACAACATTCGAAATGGGTGCCACGACACTCATCTAGCTGAAAATACAATTACGTCGGCTGGTCAAGGTACAATCAACACAGCGAATAGTTGTTATTTTAAGACAGGAGTTTTTGTTATTTTAGAAATGTATACGATAAAGCTTCACCTGGTCCAAGGAGCCCTATGGAATTGTAAATAATACTATATACCATTCACCGGAAGTTTGTATGTGGTTGTAAAACACTTGCTGTGCATATATCCCATTGCATTGTACATTAATGCAATCTAAAAATGAGCATGTTATTCGGTAGTATTACTGAAAATAATATTTAAAAAATGGGATAAACATAAATTATTAACAAACTTTTCAATGAGTGAATAAATAGATTGAATGATGGGCTCAAAAACCTGCAGATTCCATGCTGGCTTAATAATAAATGCTCGAAAAAAAATATTCGCTGCATTTACTAAATGTTTTTAATGGCTCGTTTCCACTGAGTGGTACAGTACGGTACGGTTTCGGGTCGGTACGGGTCACCTTTATTAGGCTTGAGTTTCCACTGGGTACCCTTTTGGTGGGTGTCGAGTGTGACAGAAAGTTTCACACATAAATACTTCTAAATGTTCACCAACTTTTCTATCAACATGAGTTGATTATATCTGCAGATCAATGACGGTGCGAAATAGCCTACTCTAACGTCTGTAATTATATTAAATAAATACATAAATAAATGAAAAAATATGAACACATACAGACCCTTACAGTCTCCGATATGTTACCAACTACAGAAGAACTACACACAGCAGACATTTAGTCCTTATTTGGATTCAAAAACAACACACAATATAGCCCACAATCAGAGCAAACCTCTCATCTGTGTCTGTAATCTTCAGCAGCACGTGTAGCCTCTGTTAGAGAGTCTTTGCATCATTCCTAGTTCATAATAGGCATAAAGGTGATGATAATAGCTAAACATGGCAGTTTGTTTACGTTTGCCGAATAAATAATGTGCTGCTGTTTTCCTGCTTCTCCTTTGTTTTTTGCGCGCTTCACTCTCGCGATTTTCAGTGACTGACAGGGTCAAGTTTCAAAAGCACGTCAATAATCAAGCGCACCTTATTATCATCAGCTCAAGAAGTTTGTTATTTCAGATGTAGACGCGCGGCGAGCGCAAGCTAGAAAACAAAAACGCTCGCGCTTCAAACTGGCTTGTAAAAAACCAAGGGGCACAGGGTGAATCTGCTCTTCTTCTTGCCAACCCAAGCTCATTCTGGAAACGTAGCCCCGCGGACGTTTCTGGAGACCGTGATTTAAGTGGCCAGAGGGAAGGTACGGCCGCGTTTAGTTTTTTTCGAGCGAACGCTAGCAGTGTGACGCCGCTTTGCTCTTCCTCTTTGCGCTCGCCGGCTGACGGCTCACCTCCGAGTGGAAGGCTTTCCAGCTGCTACCAGTTTTTCCGCTTTGCTCGCAGCGTTACGTCGTCGGAGCGGAGGCTCGGAGGAGGAGGAGCCGGCCACGGGGACGACCGGGATCTAGTCCAGGGAAGAGCGGTTCCAGAAATCAGGTAAGATGAAAAAAAGAATGCAAAAAATAAGGGCGAGAACGCGGCGGGATCCGAAAACGCTGTCGAAATCAAAGACGAGGGCTTTTGCTTTTTTTTCTGGACGGCTTTTGTTTAGTTTTGTCGCTTGGGTTTAGGAAAGGAGGAGGAAGAGGAGGGCGGCCGGGTCGGCCGATTGGCTAGCCGCCCGGTCGGTCGTTCAGTCGTTCAGCCAGCTAGTCGGACGGACGGTCGCTCCACAGCGGCCTCTGGCGGCTTTTAACGCGAGAACAGCGCGGGAGCGAATGGCGTGCGCTCCCAAGAGGCGTCCGAGACGCGAAAAAGCGTGCACAGCGGCCTCTCGCGAATCCGCGAAAACAAAAACTGCTCGAATACAAAACTCCCGGGACGTATTTCGCGGTCTGCAGAAACATCCGCGGGGCTACATTTCCACAATGGGTTGCTTCTTGCCTTTGTGGCTGTTTATGAAGATGACGACAAGGTTTGTTTGAGCCCGGATCGACCATGGCTTGTTATTATATGTATATATAACTCCGCTGTAATCTCTCGCCTGTGTTTTTTAAACATGGCGGCTCTTTTGTTTTCATTCTGGCTTGTTGCGTAAGTGAATGCGAATGACGTATCTCTGTAAACCAATAACATTAAGCTGCGCGTCTAGCTCCGCCTGTGTTTGGTACCCTTTCGAAAGGGTGCCGAAAAAGTGGTACGGTACAAATCAGTTCGGTATGCCTTTTGACAGTGGAAACGGCCATAAAAGCGTACCAAACCGAACCGTACCACTCAGTGGAAACGAGCCATAAGGTAAGTGGTTGCAAACAATTAACAAGAGCTGAATTTAAATGAAGTTTTTAAACTAATTTCGAGAGGAGCACGTGATATAATTGACTGCAGCTGGCCACCTATCTAAACTCATTAGTTAGCCAATCAGATCTATCCTAACCCACTATAAGTAGCCTAGCTAGACATTACTCCCTTATCTTTGTTTTCCGAACCCCCCATCCACCCCTTTCTCCTCCATTTCTCCTTTACAAAAAGGGGAGCTCTTGAGAACCACCTGATCTCGTACTCCCCTCAAATGCTCCATGGACCTGGCGGGAGCCCTGGGCTCAACTATCTCCGAGCTCAGGGTTCTCTCCTGGGACAGCATGCCAAACCTGCTTACAGCTGTCAAGCAATATCTAAGTGTGAACTCTTGAAACAAACTAAATGTAGTAATGTTCAACTTTGTTTAAATTCAGCACATATAAATTGTTTGCAACTACTTAAATCTTAACATAGACAAAGTACTACGACTTGTTACAATTAAATAAAATAAGTCTGACAAGCTTATGACAGTTTTCCTGGACCAGGCCATATCCTGAGCAGATGCTGTGGCAGTCATGGAGGATGGAGAGCATGAGACTGATTCCTGAAAAACCCCAGTGACAGACGAGTCTCTGCATTGATCCAGTGGACTAGAACACCCACCACTGACCTACTCACACCTGCAGCTTCTCCACAGTAGACGTCCAGTGTTCTCCAGCCTCCAGCACCTAGACTGCAGCTCTGAACAAGAAGTTTGGCCAGAGGAGGAGTAGTTGTGCCCAACTGATTCTGGTTTCTCTCAAGGTTTTTTCCCTTTCACTTTGGTCAATTGGTAATGTTTGTTTCTCACTACTGGTTTGCTTGGTTTGGGACTTGTGAAGCTGCGCAAGGATGGATTACTCTCCAGTGTTTGGACTTTCAGCAGTGAAAATTAAACCACACTGAACTGAACTCTGAAAACTGGACTGACACAGTTTCAGTTCACTATAATCTTCTATGTTAAGCTGCTTTAACTCAATCTACATTGTAGAAGCGCTATAGAAATAAGGATGAATTGAATCCATTGAATTACCCAGTCACATCAACACACATTAACCAGAAGAAAACATTTGCTTGCATTTTCTTTGTTTATTGAACATCCACACAGGCGGCAGTGGAGCGACAGGATATTTTGGAGGCAGACATGAGAGAAAAGGTCCAGCAGAACAGCCTGAATGCACTGAAGAGCTGCCCGCTGACCCTCGGCTTCAGGTCCGGCACCACAGAGCGTCTGTTTTCAAGCCGTACCGTCAAAAACATGCCAATCTCCAAACCCTGAGCCTCCACAGCCACCTTCAGGTTCACAGCCATTCAATATTCTAGCAGTAATCCAATTCACAACACAGGTTAAAACATTGACACATGATGTTACAGGGCTTCTGTGGGTCTTAAAAAGGATTGAAAGTACCATTAATTGACTCACTCTCAGACTGTTAAAGGGATAGTTGACACAAATTGAAATGTACTATTTGCTTTCCCTCCCAATCATTAGGAGTTTCTTTCTATTGTTGAACACTGAAGATATTTTAAAGAAAGCCGAAAACCATTGACTTCCATACACTCTAAAACAGTGGTTCTCAAAGTGGGGGTCGGGACCCCCTGGGGGGTCGCGTAACAATGACAAGGGGTCGCTTGGTGATTTCCAAAACTCAAATAAGTTTTATTAAACTATTTGAATGACCATAGGTCCCACTTTATATTAAGTGTCCATAACTACTATGTACTGACATCACAAAATAAATACAATGTGCTTCCTGTGTTTATAATGTATTTGAGAACACTTGTGGAGCTTTTGAGTTGGGATAGAGGTTGGGTTATGGACAGGTTTGGTGGCATGGGTAGGTTTAAGGGTAGGGATGGTCAACTGTATTTACAAATGTAATTACAAATGTTAATTACAGATGTAATTACATACATGTATTTAATCAAGCATAAGTACACAGTAAATACACGTATTTACACAATAAGTGCATTGTAACAAATAATTAATACCTGTGTAAGTACATATTAGTTAAGGCAACAATATAAAGTGGGACCAAACAAAATTATTATATTATTATTATCTATTATAAACAAATAAAAATCAGTCATCAGCCTTTACTTTTTATATTATAAATAAATAAATGAATATAAAAAATATATATGGTTAATAGACTGTTGCATTTATGTGTTGTCAATGTGCTTATGTTTTTACATGCCTATAGTTGTGTCTACAAGGTTTATATATTACAGTATAACCACCTTGAAAAATGGGGGTCGCGAGTCACTGACATTGTTAATTTGGGGGTCGCGGGCTGAAAATTTTGGGAACCCCTGCTCTAAAAAATAACTCAAGATGTCTGTTACCACTACATAGTTTAATACACTATTGTAACTTAAAAAATTTTAATATGCTGATTAGATTAAAACTTTTAAGTAGCCAAAATAACTTAATATTAAGTTTTTACATTTAAATATTGATAACTACATCAATTTAAAAATGCGGCTAATTTAAAGGTAAATATATCTGTCATTTACTTTAAAACAGAATTTAACTTGTAGAAACACAACGAAATTGGGTTGATAACTCAATTTTTACACACCAATGGAGTTGTTTTGTATTTTTAAGTCCACACTGATGTTTTTTGTTATTTTTTATACTGATAATATGGGACGGAACATGTTTTTGTTTTGTAAAAAAAAATAAAAAAAAGGAAACCTGTGGTTTAATACAAATAAAAAATTACCAGTAAACAAAAATATTGTTGTTAAATGTATTTCTTACAAGCATGAACAGTAAATTCAAAAAACAAACAAAAAAAATTAAACAATTTCAGCTACTCAATTTATTTGAGGTTCTAAACTTGAAAACATGCATGTAATTAAGTACATAACACTGGATTTGTTTCCAATTTTAATTAAAAAAAAACTTATTTTGAGTACTTGACTTAAAAATCTGAGTTTTTTGCTATGTGAAAATGCCTCTGATTGAGGAGGAAAAGATTTGGCTAACATAATAAAGTTTGTTGTCTGAACCTCATTTTGTTAGATGTTGTCGTAACTTGAATATATTAACGCAAACTGTTGCGTAAATTATTTTTGTTTTGTCTAAACAATATTTTTAGAGTGTAGTAGGATAACAAATACTATGGAAGTCCGCGGTTACAGGCTTCCAACATTTTTCAAAATATCTTCTTTTGTGTTCAACAAGAAGGAATCTCAAACAGTTTTAGAATCAGTAAATGATGACAATATTTAAATTTTTTGGTGAACTTTCACTTTTAGGATGCAGGTGACTTTGTTTTCTATGATAAAAAAATAATCAATTGACATATAATGCAAGTCAATGGTCACCCGTTTTTGAGATTAAAAATAATCAAGTCCAAGTGAGGGTTGTAAGTGTATACTGTTGATTAAATCTAATAATATTGTAAATACTGTTCAATTTCTTGGACAGACTTTTCATAAGACCTCAGTGTGTCAATAGGCTATTGATTTGAACTTGTTTGTGTTTATTTTAAATCTAAGTAAAACACAGATTCTGCTAAAAAAATCTTTATTTTCTACTGTAGAATAAAGTCACCTGCATCTTTAATGGCCTGAGGGTGAGTAAATAAACTTACAATTAAATCTTTTAGTGAACTGTTCCTGTAAATGAAAGCAGTAAGCAATAGTAAGCATTAAATGTCTTGCGAAAATATAGGATCTTCCACAGTATTTTAGTCTTTTTTTTTCGAATACAAATATCTAAACAATAAAAAGTCGATTAATAAATTATTGGCTTGTGATGCAAAAAAAAAAAAAAGATTTATGCAAAAAACAGGAGAACAAATACCTGTAAGTACGGTATGGAAAGTTTCCCTTTAATTTAAGGAGACTGTAAAGCCCGTTGCCAGATCTGTTGTCAAATCGAGACATCTATAAATGGACAATTCCCTTTTATTTATTCCTAATATGTGACCCTAAAATACAAAACCAGTCATGAGTGTAATTGTTTGGGGGAAATTGAGATTTAAGGGACACATACTTTCCTTAATTGATCTTTAAATGTCAAATTCGCCTTCATAAAACATTAACAGACATCTGATAGACATCTAAGCTTAGATTGGCTAAAACAAGACTAAATTTGGTCTGTCCTGAAGTATTAGATTAGCCCATAACTAGACTAATAATAAAATATAGATTAGACAGACTGTGTAAACATTCATTCATGACTATTTTTTGGGCTATTCTAAGATGTCTGTTAGATGTTTATAAAAGCAGAAATTTAGCATCTATATTCAGACATCTATTAGACGTCTATTAGACATCTTTTAAACACTAAAAACGCTTGCTGCGATTTCACATAGTCATTCATTCCTGTCTACTTAATGACTAGTCTAGTTTTGGTAATTTTAAGATGTCCATTAGATGTTCACTGACAGCCCAAATTTAGCATCTATATTCAGACATCTATTAGCATTTATAAAAAATGCTTGCTGGGATTTCACATAGTTATTCATTTATGTCTGCTTGATGACTATAGGCTAGTTTTGGGCTATTCTAAGATGTCTATTAGATGTTCACTGTTCACTATATTTAGACATCTTTTAGACATCCTTTAGACCTCTTTTTAACACAAAAAAATGCATGCTGGGATATCACATTATTATTTCTTGCTATTTGATTACTAGTCTAGATTTGGACTATTCTAAGATGTCTTTTAGATTTTCACAGACAGCCCAAATTCAGCATCTATATTTAGACATCTATTAGACATCGTTAAAATAAAAATAAAAAATGCTTGCTGGGATATCACATAGTCATTCATTCCTGTCTATTTGATGACTAGTCTAGTTTTGGATTATTCTAAGATGTCTATTAGATGTTTACTGACAGCCCAAATTTAGTATCAATATTTAGACATCTATTAGACGTCTACTAAACATTTTTTTAACACCAAAAATGCATCATATAGTCATTAATTCATGCCTATTTGATGACTATAGTCTAGTTTTGGGCTATTCTAAGATGTCTATTAGATATAAATAAATAGCTAAAATTTAGTATCTATATTTAGACATTTTTTAGACCTCTTTTCACACGTTTTTGCTTGCTGGGATTTTACATAGGTATTCATTCCTGTCTATTTAATGACTAGTCTAGATTTGGGCTATTCTAATATGTTTATTAGATGTTCACTGGTAGCTCAAATTTAGCATCTATATTTAGACATCTATTTGACGTCTTTTAGACATCTTTTAAATGCAAAAATTCTTGCCAGGGTTTTTACATATAGTTATTCATTCCTGTCTATTTGATGACTAGTCTAGATTTGGATTATTCTAAGATGTCTATTAGATGTTCACTGACAGCCCAAATTTAGCATCTATCTTCAGACATCTATTAGACGTCTATTAGACATCTTTTAAACACACATCTAAATGCTTGCTGGAACTTGTTTTGTGGTCCAGTTTCACATATTGATGTTAGAAATGTCAAATTGACCTTGATAAAACCTGCAGAAACCCTGTGTTGACTGGTCTATATTGAAGAGAGAGAGAGATTTTGAGCAGAAAGCAGTGTTTCCCAGTTACTGTGCAGTCTGCAGAAGCTGCCGGAAGTATTTGAGGATGTCTGCTCTGACTTCAGACACGTTGACTCTGGGGAACCAGCGCATCACAGGCCTGCCCTCCGGATCCAGCAGAAACTTCTCAAAGTTCCACTTGATGTCATTGACTTTCAGCGGTTCCCAAAACAGCCTGTTGCTGGTGGCCCCAAAACTCTCTCCTACAGGCGGACATGTGTTCTGAAAGCAGACGACATTACAATACAATACAATACAATACAATACATTTCACTGCTTTTGTGTCCAAATATCAACTTTATTCTTCACATACGAGCAGGCGCAGCCATTGAAATCATTTTGGCTGGAGACTCTCCCGCTCTCATTCACTTGCGTTGATCTTTAGACGTTAAAAACAGCTCGTTCTGCTGCTTGATGTTGCAAACCCATATTTTCTTATTGTGTCATTGTAGTTTTTATGTATAGTCATGGACACACTTGTTTGTAGAGCAAGTAGTGTGACTGTTTTCTGCCGTTTATTATTCCTAGTCATTCTCCCAAGGCAATCCAAAGTTCTAAAACAATCACAAACATTAGCGCACTTTTGCACTGCAAAAAAAGTCTATAGTCTCACAACATGGAGGAAGAACTTATAATAAAATTCTATTATAATTTTATTATTAAATCTTAATAATAATAATAATGATAATAATAATAATAATAATTCCTTATATTTATATATTGATTTTCTGGGCACTCAAAGCGCTTTACACAATGGGGGCGAATCTCCTCATCCACCACCAGTGTGCAGCATCCACCTGGATGACACGACTGCAGCCTATTTGCGCCAGAGCGCACACCACACACCAGCTGATTGGTGGAGAGGAGACAGAGATGAAGCCAATTGGAATTTGGGGATGGTCAGGAGGCCATGATGGACAGAGGCCAGTGGGCAGATTTGGCCAGGATGCCGGGGTTAAACCCCTACTCTTTTTCGATGGACATCCTGGGATTTTTAACGACCACAGAGAGTCAGGACCTCGGTTTAACGTCTCATCCGAAAGACGGTGCTCACTGAGCAGTATTGAGTCCCCGTCACTATACTGGGGCATTAGGACCCACAAAGACCACAGGTTGAGCGCCCCCTGCTGGCTTCACTTACACCACTTCCGGCAGCAACCTAGCATTCCCATTTGGTCTCCCATCCAGTTATTGACCGGGCGCAGCCCTGCTTAGCTCTTGAAATGCATTTGCAATCCTAAAGACCCTGGTTTACTTCAAATGAAATCGAAAAAAGAAATGAAATGAGAAATTTCCAACCCAGGCTCATTCTGAAAGCGTAGTCACGTGGATATTTCTGGAGACCGCGAAATACGTCCCGGGAGGTACGTATGGCTGCATTTAATTTTTTTTAAGCGAACGCTTTGGGGTGGTATGACGGTGTTCCCTTTCACGCTTACCGGCTGACCGCTTACCCGCCACAACCAGTTTGTCCAGTCAGCTCATTGTGTACGTCGGCAGACATCCGATATATATATATAAATTCTAACTGAAAAAATGAAAGCTACATTACACTTGCAGATCTTGATGCTTCCTTGAATTGATATTGTTGAAATTGAATATCATTGAAATATTTTTATTCTAATGCATTTTCCTGCATATGTCTTGACTTAAGCATCTTAAGTTCTCTTTAATAGCTTGGAATTTCTATATTTTATTTCTAAAATCACTCTTTGTTCCTTGAAAATGTGGCTTTTATAATGCAAGTTGTCTGATTGATTTTAAAACATACTTTATTATCCATGGACCAACCTTTAGGAATGTGAAAAGGGCCTGTTCTCCGTCTCCATTCACGTCTCCCTTCTCAAATAACTGGAAATTAGGAACGAATCCATTTCCTGGACGGACATACCTGCGAAGACAAGGAGAAATCTGTTTCTGTCTATAAGAGAAGCGATCCTTCAGATGTCTCTCCAGAAACCAGCTTTAGGTTTGAGATATATGAGAGGTGCTGTAATTTAAAGGAGATGACGGATGAGTGAGCGGATAAATGTCGGAAGAGTGAACAGATAATTCCACACGGCCTGAGGCTCAGGGTTTTGTTCTTCAAGGGTAAACTCACAAGTCTTCTCCCCTAAAAAGGACCTCTTATTTAACAATGTAAAATAAAATTAAATTCAAAAATGTAAAATAAGTCTCTGATGTACAGTGTGTGTGTGTGTGAAGTTTCAGCTCATAATACTACGCAAATAATGTTTTATAACTCTCTGAAACAGACCCTTCCAGGCTTTGATCCTAATTGTGGCGTTTGGGTGAGTGTCACTTTAAATTCAAATGAGATTGCAATGTTTTGAAAAGAGGGCGGAGCTACATATGCCTGTGTGTCAGCATAGTGGCAGATTCAAAACAGGATTAACTATCTTGTGAACTATGGCGGTCGGATGCTTCTCACTCAGGGCTGTTTATGCAAATGAGGGAGAGATGGTCACTAGTGGGCGAGGCTTTCCCTCTCTGATGACACGTACAAAGTGAGAATGTCACTGATTATAAACAATAGAATTAACGACTTTTTACCATTAGAAGCTGCTTATGTTCACAGGATGTTGCCAAACAAACCCTTCATAAAAGTAACTTTTGTATAATAGGTCCCCGGTAACGTGTAAAGTCTGTGCAAATGTATTTATTTTTAATGTGTTAGTGAATAATAAATTAATAAAAGTATTAATAACAAATTAATCAAATTAAATTTTATTAATAATAATTATTAAAAGTAATCTTTAATATATTTCCCAGTGCTGGGAAGCAGTTGGATGGGCATCCACTGCATAAATCATATGCTAATAAGTTAAGATAAGTTATTGGTTCATTCCACTCTGGAGACCCCTGGTTAATAAAATTACTAAGCTGAAAAGAAAATGAATAATCTTTAATATATGCAATGATTTAATGTTTTTTCTCACATTCAGTTTTTTTCTCAGACATTTTGTTAATATTTTCATTTTAGTAGCTTTTTTTTTTTTTTCAAAAATCTAGAAACATTTAGTAAATTATTGTTATTTTATTGCATTTTTCAAAACTTTTTTTTTTAGTACTTTATTTTTGAAATCCATCATTTATATTTTATTTCAGTCATCTTTTAGTGAAACTGAAAAAAATTAAAGGTACAGTTTTTTTTACACAAAAAAAATAATAATTTACACGTTATTCAATTGTTCCATAACCTTTTTTCTCTTGAACACAAAAGAAGATATTTTGAAGAATGCTGGACAAAACAGCCATTGACTTCCATATTTTTTGTTCCCATTATGGAAGTCAGTGGTTACAGGTTTTCAGAATTCTTCAAAACATCTCACAAAATCCAACTCATGCAGGCTCATTCTGAAAATGTAGCCCTATATACATTTCTGGAGATGTAGCCAGAGGTTTCCACTGTTACCAGTTTGTTTAATGGCTTGCAGCATATGTCGGCGGATTGAGATGCAGAGAAGAGCTGAGCGCGATGACGGGGTTCGAGTCTGGCGAAGAACGATTCCAGAAAGCAGGTAAGACAAAAACAAAAGCCAAAAAAATAAAATAAACAAGTAAATAGCAATGTGGTAAAATCTGAAAATGTGGTAAAAATCAGAGGAGGGCTTTTTTTTTGGATTGCTTTTAAGCACTCTTGAGAGAAATTTGAGATCTCAAAAACCATATACAGCGGCCTCTGGTGGATTTGTGAAAACAAAAAACTGCAAAAAAAAATAAAAGAAAAGAAACGTAGCTCCTGGGATGTATTTGGCGCTCTCCAGAAATGTATAAAGGGGTACGTTTTCAGATTGAGCCTGGTTTGACAAAATCACTCTTGAAGGTTTAAACCACTTGAAGTAAATAACACACAATAAACTGGTTTCATCACAACTTTAAATGGCTCCATTTTCCAAACTCACTTCAATGCAGAAAGAATTTCATTGTTTTCTCCAGGTTCTTGTTTCCCGAATTGGTCGCAAGGAAAGCCGAGGATGGTGAATCCCAGATGGCGAAGCTCCTCGTGTAGTGCATTCAGTTCTGACCAGCACACAAAACTCAAAGTCAATACAGTCTTCAAGAAAAGGTGCAGTATTTACACTTCAGTATATGCTGTCATGAGAGGTGTAACGTGTTTATTCAGTGTTCAGGATAAATGAATACACCCTTTTACACGTCTCTGATTTGCATTCATATTTGCTTTACAATTTTATGTTTGTGCTTATGCAGTACATTAGGTTAGTCAATATCAAAGCCAAAACTGGAACTAATCCAAAATATATATATATAAAAATATGAAGATTGAAGGAATTTTTGGATTAAACGCGAGGCGCGCAGGGTGCATAAGCAATGCGCAAAAGCCTGGCGGCCGTTAGTAAATCATTCAAAAGAGGCGCCGCTCAATGCATAAAGCGCGTTCTGTGTGATCAGCCCCTTAGGTTGTAGCAAAAAGCTTAGAAAGACCAAGAGGCGACACTCAATAGAACGTTCTATTGCAACAGCAGCGCCCAGCAACAGCCCCGGATTCCGCCATTTTGGAGTGAAAGCGATCGGCTGTCCATTGGATCTTATTGCTGTTGCGATGGCAAGCAGCCGCTCTGTTTTTTATTTATGTATTTAAAAAGCTCATTAAAGCTGAGATACTACCTGAAAGACGACAATACAACACTTACTATCACAATCATCAGCGCTTTTAATAGTTTATTTTGCAAATTAAACACACCTTAACCAATTAATAGTACCTAAAGCAGCACTCGATAATTACAAACAGGTGTGTTTGGTCAGGGTTGCAACTAAATTCTGCTGGAAGGTAGCTCTCCAGGAACAGGGTTGGTGACCCCTGATATAAGATATATTCTATATACAATCTTTTCTATTCTCAACTGTAAAATGATTACATTATTATTATTATTATATTTTATAAGGGATACTTTTATTGCTTTATGATGATTAATAAGTAAATATAAATGGCAGTGCAAATTAATTTGACTTCATAATATTTAAAAAAAAATCTGTTTTGTGTTAATGTGACATGTTTATGTCCGATATTACATGTTCTATGCATACTGCCGCTATAAATAAGTTATTTTTTGATGGATTTGACATGTGGCTCTTCACTTTGTTTGCAAAACTTGATGTGGCCCTCAGGTCTAAAAAGTGTGCCCACCACTGCTCTACATCCATTATTAACATGCCAGATCCGTTACCCTGATCTGTTCCGGGAACTCGCAACACCCAAATTAAAATGTGGAGGAAAAATATTAAATAAAATCTTAATAAACTGGAAAAATCAAGAGAAACTTAAAAAATATAATAATTTTAGTAGAATATTTGTATTTGTAATTCTTTTGTTGTTGTTGTTGTTGTTGTTGTTGTTGTTGTTGTTGTAATAACTCCTTTGAATTTATGTTTTCTATATATTCCTAAAGATGTCCGGTGACCAAACTCTTACTTTAATGAAAATATCTGTTCAATAAAACAGTTTCTTTCAAATGCACCAAAAATAATCAGCTATATTCACTGAGAAATTTTACATTTACATTTAGTCATTTAGCAGACGCTTTTATCCAAAGCGACTTACAAATGAGGACAAGGAAGCAATTTACACAACTATAAGAGCAACAATGAATAAGTGCTGTAGGCAAGTTTCAGGTCTGTAAAGTCTAAGAAGGAAAGCATTAGTAAATTATTTTAATTTATTTGTATTTTTTTTTTGGGTACCGTTAGTGTGATATCCAGAGAGGCAATTGCAGATTAGGAAGTGAATGCATGCATTAAACTATGTATTTATAGAAGAGGATGTGCCTGTTTATGCTGAACACTGTGTGTGTGACCTTATTTTGGACTGTTAAACCAGTCGTAAGTGTCCGTTTTTTTGATAATGTGAGTTGAGATTAGTTGTGTAAAGAGCTCATTTGCATACACTCACCCACGTACTGGAAGGTCAGTCCTCAGTAGGTGGCCACGTTGACCACGAGGACGTGTTTTCCAGCGTAATGAGAGAACGGGATGAACTGCGTCCCGTTTATGGTTTTTGCACCGTAGTTGTGGAAAGAGTCTCCAGCTGCCGAGTTACAGGCCTGACACACACACACACACACACATTTGATTAATTTATTTGGAATGACTAATACTAATTAAAGCAACACAGCATCCAAATAATCATAAAGAGCCTGTGATGTTTCACAGTACAAGCAATAGATACAACCATGTTTTTCAATACCTCATCCACAACAACAATATCAGGAGTGTCAGGAAAATCTCTAATGACAGTACTCGAAACATGTGCATTACTGGTCAATGATGGAAACCAGTTCATTCGTACACTCTTGATCTCTTGTTAGAGTATAGTGCACTGTGCACACTGACTCTCTCCAGCTCTTTAGCTGTAATGTTCACAATGCAATCATGACGTGCAATGCACACACACACACATTAACACCACACCACATGAAGGCACTGTAGCTCAGTGGTTAGCATTGTCGCCTCACAGCAAGAAGGTCGCTGGTTTGACTCCTAGCTGGGCTAGTTGGCATTTCTGTGTGGAGTTTGCATGTTCTCCCCATGTTGGCATTGGTTTCTTCCAGGTGCTCCGGTTTCCCCCACAGTCCAAACACATGTGCTATAGGGGAATTGATTCACTAAATTGGCTGTAGTGTATGAGCATGTGTTTGAAAGAGAGTGGTGTTTTCCAGTACTGGGTTTACTGTGCAAAACATATGCTGCATAAGTTGGTGGTTCATTCCGCTGTGGTGACCTCTGATGAATAAAGGGACTAAGCCAAATGAAAATGAATGAATGAATATTAAGTAACTTAAAAGCATATGTTGTCATCGTTACTTATTTACAATTTGTTCATAAAACTATTCCTGAAAAATTCAGCATGTAGTTTAGCAGAAATTAGGATTTAGTTTGCATGATATGTGTAATTACTTAGTTACAGTAAAGTTACATTTACAACGTTACTAAAGATTCTGTTTCTATTGTTGCTCTTTTGAACTTTCTATCAAATGATCCTGAGAAAAAAATCCACAAAAATACAAAGCATCACAACTGATGTCAACACTGATATTATTCTTGAATCAAAATAGCATGTTGGAGTGATTTCTAAAGGGCTGTGTGTGATTGGATATTATTTACATTATTTATATTGTTTTAAATATATGCAAATTTGTTATTATTATTTATGAATTTATTTATTTCACTATAATACTGTATTTCCCAAACATACAAATGCAGCTTTGGAGAGCAGAACAGGCCAAAAACATGAACTTGAACAGAGCCCAAACCTTTAAACATCTGTGAACATGAGATCAGCTTATCATTCAAACATCAGCGTGACCTTTGTATTCACACTCAGAATTGTGAAATCCCAGATCTGTCAAAGAAACAGCTCGTTTTTCAAATCACACATAAAACTGCAGAGCTGTAAATAAATAAATAAATAAATAAAATTTTGCTGCTTTAATTTTTTTGTGAAATCAAATGACCCTTTCTAGTCATCTAAACTTCTGTCAAACGGACTTAGTTATAATGTCTGTATAAAGACTAAGAATAATGTCTGTGTGACGGCTCATCTGACCAGAGTTTTAGTTTGTCGTTTAAATATTTGTTTTGCTTTAAATTTATTTAATTTATTTACATTTAATTTAGTTTTTTGTTTATTTAATTTATTTTTTTTTATTCAGTTATTTTAACTTAAATTATAATGCCTGTGTGACGGCTTACGTGAAAGACTTTTAGTTAGTTGTTTAAACAATTGTTCTGCTTGGCACAATTTATTTATTTATTTATTTATTTATTTATTTATTTATTTATTTATTTATTTATTTATTTATTTATTTATTTATTTATTTATTTATTTATTTATTTATTCGTTTCTTTCTTTCTTTATTTCTTTATTTATTTATTTGTTTGTTTGTTTGATTGTTTTCTGTTTGTTCATATGTTTGTCATTTAATTTAATTAAATTTTGTATTTAATTAAATTTTTCTTTTTCTTCATTTAATTTTTTAATTTTACTTCATTCATTTAATTTTTGGCTTAGTCTCTTTATTAATCCGGGGTCGCCACCACGGAATGAACCACCAACTTACCCAGCATAAGTTTTACGCAGCAGATGCCCTTCCAGCTGCAACCCATCACTGGGAAACATCCATACACACGTATTTACTCTCATACACGACGGACAATTTAGGTTACTCAATTCACCTGCACCGCATGTCTTTAGACTGTGGGGGAAACCAGAGCACCTGTAGGAAACCTAAGCCAACGCGGGGAGAACATCATTTAGGAAATATTCACAAAAGAAAAACTAATTCAAAGGGGGGCAAATAATTCTGACTTCTACTGTATGTGTGTATGTATGTATGTATGCATTTATTTTATTTTATTTTGTTTTATTTCTATATTTATTATTGTTATTTTTAATCAGTTCTTTTAACTTAAAAAAGTACAATGATGTTGAAACAATTGTTCTGATTGGCACAAATTTATTTATTTATTTTAATTAAAATTTGTTTTTATTTTGTTTTATTTCTAATATTTATTTTTATTATTATTATTATTATTTAGTTTTTGTTTTACTTAAAGTGTTATGTCTGTGTGACGGCTCATGTGACCTGACTTTTAGTTTGTTGTTTAAACAAATGTTCTGATTGGCCCAATATTTTTATTTATTTATTTATTTATTAAATACATTTTTTTTAATATGTAATATATATATATATATATATTTACGGGGTCAATATTTGTTAAAATCATCTTAAAAAGCAGTTTTGTCAATTTTTCTCTACATGAACTAAAAAATGTACATGTAAATGTAATCCTTTAAACAAAGTTGGGGGGAGAGACAAAAAAATCTGAAATCTGATTTACATATTAAAATAAGTTAAAGAAACATAAAAAGTACATTTGTTGTCATTCTCCCATATCGATTTAACAGTGCGAGTAAATAAAATGATCAAATAATCTCGGTTACATTCCTCAGAATAGAAATGTATCAGAATAAAATCCCTCTGAAGCTGATATTAGGTGAGGTTAGAATAGTCTGAACACGCAAAGCAAATATTTACCTTCACTTGACTTTTGCTGTTTGGTATTTGATGTGCTTAAAAATAAACCTGTCACCTACAAAACAGTCTGTCATTTTACTATACACTCCTGGACATACCGAAGAGAGATGATTCCAGCCATTTTTATGTTCATTCATTCATTCGTTCATTTATTTATTTAATTTTCTGTCTCAGTTACTATGGCAACCCTTTGCACCTGCTGCTTCACGGAGAAAACAGCGCACACCAACAAAACCAGCTGATTTATGAGCATCACATGCTGTAAAACACACACATTTATGCATTTATTGTCTATACTTCTGTTTGTTTTCAGTGAGTTTACTGTGTAGGCTTCAATGTGACATGTGCAAATACTGGGATGTTGGCTTAAGAAGCATTATCTTGTAATTTAATTAAATGAAACTGTATCTCGTTTATGCCTATATTTATTTATATCACAACACAAACAGTTTTATATGATCAGAATTATTCGTCCCCCTTTGAATATGTTAAATATTTCCCAAATGATGTTTAACAGAGCTAGGAAATTTTCACAGTATGTCTAATAATATTTTTTCTTCTGGAGAAAGTCTTATTTGTTTTATTTTGGCTAGAATAAAAGCAGTTTTTAATTTTTTAAAAACCATTTTAAGGTCAATATTATTAGCCCCTTTAAGCTTTATATTTTTTCGATAGTCTACAGAACAAACCATCGTAATACTATAACTTGACTAATTACCCTAACCTGCCTAGTTAACCTAATTAACCTAGTTAAGCCTTTAAATGTCACTTTAAGCTGTATGGAAGTGTCTTGAAAAATCACTAGTAAAATATTATTTACTGTCATCATGGCAAAGACAAAATATATCAGTTATTTGAGATGAGTTATTAAAACTATTATGATTAGAAATGTGTTGAAGAAATCTTCTCTCCGTTAAACAGAAATTAAGGAAAGAGTAAACAGGGGGGTGAATAATTCCAATAGTATCTGGATGCAGCCTTTATGATGCAAGCTGAGACTGCATCACTCAGCGATGCAATATCAGACACAATGTACTCAAATGGAGCTAGTGACTAGTGAGGGGTGGGGTTAGGTGAGCCCATTAAAAAGCATTGGATGCAGCCCAGATTGCACTGCACCAGGTCTGCAGCCAGACCCCTCTCAATAATTCTGACTTCAACTGTATAACCAGCAGTGAAGTCCATCAAAGATTCAGTGTTTCTAAATACAATGTTGTACATAGAAGAAAAGAAAATCGTATCCTCGTAATTGGACTTCACTGCTAATTATAAATCATATAAATAAAACCATTTATGTGACAAATACATATAGTGCTTATCATGAATGAGTACACCACATTTTGAAAATACACATTTCTCATCCATTTCTCAGTGATTATAGGACCTATATTTGAACAAAACAGATTTATTAAACATATATTTTTATTAAAATAATATTTTAGTCACCAAACATGTTTAGAAATAGAAAGAAAATGCATTTAATTATTATTTTTTAATCTTTATTTAATATTTTTCCTAACATATAAATTCTGCTACTTATTTTTGGATCGTAGCTGTAAGTTGTTCAATTAGATTAGCTTCAGATTTGGCTTTAGTGTTGACTAATACACAAATTGCAAAGCATCCTACATTACACTTCACTGCTAATTATACATGATAAAACCATTTATGTGACAAATGCATCTAAAATAACTAATCTAATGTATAAATGAGAAATATTTTAATTAGAAGTTATTGTTTAATAAGTCAAAATCACAGTATTTGCACAAAAATGCAATTCCACATAACATCTTTTAAATTAACTTAACACATGTAAGTGCATTGAACATAACAAAATTAAGTTGTCCCCAAAAATCTCAAGAATTGTGTTGTTTCAGCTCGTTTTAATAAGTAGTTGGAACTAGCACCAAAAAATATGTAAACACAGAGTAAATACAGGACGACCAACAATGTTTCAAAATACATTTTACACAATAAAAGCAGCAATATATCTTTAATATGCACATTACACTTCACTGCTGATCGTAAATGATGTATATAAAACCATTCATGTGACAAATGCATCTAAAATATCTAATCTAACGCATAAATGAGAAATATTTTAATTAGAAGTTATTGTTTAATAAGTCAAAATCACAGTATTTGCACAAAAATGCAGAGTTCCACATAACATCTATTAAGTTAACTTGACATATTTAGGTGGACTGAACATAACGAAATTAAGTTGACCTCCAAAATCCTCAAGAATTGTGTTGTTTCAGCTCATTTTTAAAAAGTAGCTGGAACAAGCACCAAAAATATGTAAAGACAGGACGGCCAACAATGTTTCGAAATACATTTTTACACAAAAAAGCAGCACTAATTCTTTAATATGGACATTACACTTCACTGCTGATCGTAAATGATGTATATAAAACCACTTATGTGACAAATGCATCTAAAATATCTAATCTAACGCATAAATGAGAATTAATTTAATTAGAAGTTATTGTTTAATAAGTCAAAATCACAGTATTTGCACAAAAATGCAGAGTTCCACATAACATCTATTAAGTTAACTTGACATATTTAGGTGGACTGAACATAACGAAATTAAGTTGACCTCCAAAATCCTCAAGAATTGTGTTGTTTCAGCTCATTTTTAAAAAGTAGCTGGAACAAGCACCAAAAATATGTAAAGACAGGACGGCCAACAATGTTTCGAAATACATTTTTACACAAAAAAGCTGCACTATATCTTCAATATGCACCTTACACATCACTGCTGATTGTAAACTATGTATATAAAACCATTTATGTGACAAATACATCTAACATATCTAATCTAACGCATAAATGAGAAATATTTTAATTAGAAGTTATTGTTTAATAAGTCAAAATACCAGTATTTGCACAAAAATGCAATTCCACATAACATCTTTTAAATTAACTTAACAAATTTAAGTGCATTGAACACAAAATTAGGTTTCCCCTCCCAAAAAAATCTCAAGAATTGTGTTGTTTCAGCTCAATTTAAATAAGTATTTGGAACTTGCAGCAAATAAAAATAAAAGTAAATACAGGATGACCAACAATAGGAGACGCAGTGGCGCAGTAGGTAGTGCTGTCGCCTCACAGCAAGAAGGTTGCTGGGTCGCTGGTTCGAGCCTTGGCTCAGTTGGCGTTTCTATGTGGAGTTTGCATGTTCTCCGTAGGTTTCCTCCAGGTACTCCGGTTCCCCCCACAGTCCAAAGACATGCAGGTGGCACAGGTGAATTGGCTAAATTGTCCGTAGTGTATGAGTGTGTGTGGATGTTTCCCAGAGGTGGGTTGCAGCTATATAGAAGGGCATCTGCTGCATAAAAAAACGTGCTGGATAAGTTGTCGGTTCATTCTGCTGTGTCAACCCCGGATTAATAAAGGGACTAAGCCGACAAGAAAATGAATGAATGAATGAGGACGACCAACAATGTTTCCTAATACATTTTTTACACAAAAAAGCAGCACTATATCTTTAATATGCACCTTACACGTCACTGAATGTATATGAAACTTAACAAATTTAAGGGGATTGAACATAAAAAATTAAGTTGACATTAAGAATTGTGTAGTTTCAGCTCATTTTAAATAAGTAGCTTGAAAAAAGCAGCATAAATCTTTTTTTGAGAGTAGAATAAATACAAGACAAACAACATTTCTAAATACATTTCTCTGCTCGTTGATGTTAATTCTTCAGTTCTCTCCAGCGTTTGCATATTTTAAAGACTAAAAGCTGTGTTTAATATGTAGATCTCTTACCTGGGTGTTGGACAGTGCTGCTATCTTGTGCATTAGAGCCAGCAGAAGCACAACAGAGGTCCAGGGGTTGCTCTGAGTCCCCATGACTGTGTTTTTTAGTCTCCGTTTGAGCGTCTGAATGAAGAATGAAGGCAGGCTGTGCTGGAGATCAACAGCAGTGAGTGAGTGAGTGACGCAGATCAGCCGGTCACAGCCAGACTGATGTTTACACAGCCAAAGCAGACACAGTGACAAACACACACTCACAGGTTGAAGTCAGAATTATTAGCACTCTTGTATATTTTTTTCTCAATTTCTGTTTAATGGAAAGAAGATTTTTTTAAACACATTTCTAATTATAATAGTTTTAAAACTCATTTCTAATAACTGATTGATTTTATCTTTGCCATGATGACAGTAAATAATATTTTGCTAGAGATTTTTCAACATACTAGTATCCAGCTTAAAGTAACATTTAAAGGCTTATAGGCAAGCCATTGTATAACGAAATAAAACAAATGCTATATGATTTATTGTTAAAATATAATAATTATTTATCAAATTTATACGTTTTTTAGGGAAACACAGTGGCTCAGTGGTTAGCACTGTGGCCTCACAACAAGAAAGTCTCTGGTTCGAGTCCCGGCTGCGGGTCAGTTGGCATCAGGCACGTGCACACATAGGGCTCAACCTGTGCAGTGCACATGCCCTTTTTAGTCTTAGATAGAAAGTGCCCTTCCAAAATGATCCGAAGTGCCCCCCATCAACCCCCCCTCCCTCCCGCTCTTCAAAAAATTTTATCCTGCACATGCCCCTTGGATAGTCTCTGCACGGGGCTGGTTGGCATTTCTGTGTGGAGTTTGCATGTCCTCCCCATGTTGGCGTGGGTTTCCTCTGGGTGCTCTGGTTTCCCCCACAGTCCAAACACATGCGCTATAGGGGAATTAATTAACTAAATTGGCCAAAGTGCGTGAGTGTGTGTGAATGGGAGCGTATGGGTGTTTCCCAGTACTGGGTTGCAGCTGGAAGGGCATCCGCTGCGTAAAACAAATGCAAGATAAGTTAGCGGTTCATTCCGCGGTGGCGACCCCTCATGAATAAAGGAACTTAGCCGAAGGAAAATTAATGAAAACCTTTCTTATTTTATTTTTATTCATTTATTTTTATTAAGCTTAATTTTGGTTTTGAGTTTGTCCCACATTTTCTTATGTTTTTTACAATTTCTTTACATTTTTATTATTTGTAAAGTTAACTTTTTTGTTGTTATTTTAGGTTTTTATCTTGCAATTCTGACTTTGTCCCACAATTTTTTTAATTTTATTTACATCATGTAATTCTGATTACATTTTTGTCAATTCAGGGTTTTCTTCTACATCTCAAAATTCAGATTTATTTCTTGAAAATGTGCAGCCATTCATTCATTTTCCTTTGACTTAGTCCCGTTATTCATCAGGGGTCGCCCCAGAGGAATAAACCACTAACTATTCCACCATATGTTTTATGCAGCGAATGCCCTTCCAAGTACTGGGAAACACCCATACACACTCATTCACACACACTCATGCACTTTGGCCAATTTAGTTCATTAATTTCCCTATAGCGCATGTGTTTGGACTGTTGGGGAAACCGGAGCACCCGGAGGAAACCCAAGCCAACATGGGGAGAACATGCAAACGCCACACACAAATGCCAACTGGCCCAGCCGAGGCTCAAACCAGCGACCTTCTTGCTGTGAGGCAACAGTGCTAACCACTGAGCCACCGTCTCACAATTTATTTCTCTAAACTCTAAGTTTGCAGTCAATACAACTACAATTCTTAATTTATTTTTATTTATTTTAAGTCTTTGTCTTTCTATCGTGATTATGTTTCAATTATGAGCTTATGTCCCACAAATCTAAATAAAATTATTTGTTCATTCATTTTCTTTTCAGCTTAGTCCCTTTATTGATCAGGGGTCACCACAGTGGAATGAACTGCCAACTTATCCAGCATATATTTTACGCAGCTGATGCCTTTCCAGCCGCAACCCATATTTCTTCGATATATCTTCTTTGTTGATTAACAGAAGAAAGAAACTCAAAAAGGTTCGAAAAAAGAAAATCAGGGGTGTCCAAACTCGGTCCTGGAGGGCCGGTATCCTGCAGATTTAGGTTCCAACCCCCAATTAAACAAACCCAAACCAGCTAGCAAGCTCTTACTAGGAATACTAAAAAAACTTCCAAAGAGGTGTTTTGAAGGAAGTTGGAGCTAAACTATGCAGGACACCGGCCCTCCAGGACTCAGTTTGGACACCCCTGAAGTAAATGACAGGATTGTTATTTTTGGGTTAACTATCCTTTTAAATCGTTAACAATTACTCAAATGGACGTCTTAGTAAACAGGATGTAAATAGACGAATGCAAGCAAATATACAAACTATTTTAGTTTTTCCGTGTTTTTAAGAATAGTGATTTGTAACGTAGACAATAAAGAAAGGAATGTTTATCATCACCATTCACGTCTATTTAATTTGTTTTGTTTGCGTCTGAGTTTACAGCAGGGGCGCTGCTGACACAAAAGCGGCTCGCGTCGTGATGACGTCAAGACGTAGGCAGCAGAAACACGGAGAGAGATGGCGACGCTGCTGCAGCCAGAAAAAGTGCTTTATCTCGTCCGAGGCGAGAAAAAGATCCGCGTTCCACTCTCTCAGCTGTATTTCTGCCGATACTGCAGTGAACTGCGGTCTTTGGAGTGCGTGTCACATGAAGTAAGTTACGCGCTTGTGACATAAATTTGACAACAATAGATGCTCCAGTTACGAGCTAACAGGCTAACAGTGAAAACATTGTACCCGCCTATTAGTCGAGTTCTTATCCTGTGGTTGGACAGTTTGTCTATCAGTCATAGATTATAAGGCAGCTGAGTAATTCGATTGGCTATGAAACCAGACTGTTAACTTTTTCACCGCCCACTTCTTGTGGGGATTTGACAAGCTAAAAGCTAGCATGAGAATTCTGAATGAAAAAAACGTCTACTGTTTTTGTTGATTTATTTAATGTTTATATGCACATCAAACGATGAATTAAGTACTAAAAATCTATGCGTTGACGTTTGTAGCAGTTATTCGTGTTTTTGAGAGCTTTAACATCACCACACCCTGTAATTACACTGTTGTTTATTATTACTTACTTGCTTAACGTTATATCGTCTTATTATTGTTAATTTAAGTCTGTATTTTACCTCTGGCATCATGATTATGTTTCATTTAGCCATAAAGTTTGTTGTCATATATATCATATTCATAATTTGGTCACACTTTAAATTAGGTGGCCTCAAACTTCTATACATGCATTAAAACAGTGAATCTCAAACGTTTTTTCATCAAGTACCACCTCAGGAAATAAAATGTCTCCAAGTACCACCATAATGAGCAGTATTGAAATACAGTAAGCATAGTAGGCCCAGTAAAGAAGCTACATATCTGTACAGTTCAAAAATACGGCAGATTAATCCCTATTATTAAGAATATTTATTATTATCAGCCACTTTGAACATTATAAATACTTTGAACATTAACACTGTACTGTGCATATATGTAAACAAACAAACAAACAAAATAAAATGTCAATGTTTATATTAAAATGTGCTTTTAAAAGTTATAAATGGTAGGCTACTGATCCTAAAAAGTAAACAAAACAAAAAAACTCCTGTAATTAAATGTAAAATATTAACATGTAGTGATAGCCTATTCATCAAAACCTGTGGATGTTGCTTGGACCTTATCAATATAGGCTATATGTCATCATATTCATATACATCTTTTTTGATAATTTTTGAGATATAAGTAGCATTTACATATGACATATTTGATTCCTCCGGGTACAACTAGAAGGAAGCCCACGTACCACTAGTGGTACAGGGATCACAGTTTGAGAACCACTGCACTAAAATATAAATTAAAAAAAGTACTTACTGTGTTCATAATATATTGTAGAACACTTCTGTTGCTCTTGAGGTGGGATACTAGTAGGGTGAGGGGATATAGGCATGTTTAAGGGTAGGTTAAGATGTAAGGGATGGTCTTTAGTGTAATTATAAATGTAAAAACAAAAAATAATTACAGGTGTAATTACATGCAGCTATTTAATCAGTCATAAGTACAATATAAAAACGTGTATTTACACCAGAAATTGTAACATTATTGATTTTAGTGTAAGTACGTATTAGTTAAGGCAGGCGTGTCCAAACTCCATCCTGGAGGGCCGGTGTCTTGCAACGTTTAGTTCCAACCCCAATCAGCAAACCTGGGCTAGCTAATCAAGCTCTTACAAGGCTTTCTAGAAACATCTGTGCATGTGTGTTAAGGCAAGTTGGAGCTAAAATCTGCTGGACACTGGACCTCCAGGAATTAAGGCCACTTAATATAAATTGGGGCCAATTTTGTTCAAAATTACCATTGCATGTTCTTTATGTTTTAGGTCGATTCCCACTTTTGTCCCAGCTGTCTGGAGAACATGCCATCAGCTGAGGCCAAGCTCAAGAAGAACAGGTAAACCACTTCTGTGCGTAATATCTGACAGGCCTGTGAATGAATAAGAGCAAATCGGAGTCATCCTGATGCCATCTGGAATTTGAAACATGCTCATTAATCTTTTTAGCACTTTTTTCAAGATAAAGATTAGGGCTGGACAATATATAAATTCAGCATTGATAATGCAATGTGCTTATCCACTATAGTCACATCACAAGATATGCAATGTGGAGTCTCAGACCCCATTTACACTAATACGTTTTAGAAGGAAAATGATCCATGTCTACACTGGCGTTTCATCTAACGTTACTGAAAAGATCTCCGTCCACGCTACACCACTGAAAATGCACATCATGTGGCCGCACACACACTCTGGCATGCTGCAGTGTATGGCTGTTTCTCAATATGCGGTCTTGCGTCCTCGTGTTCTCCTGCTACTTCATCATCAGCTGCCTAAGTTCAGTTCCAATACTCAAGACCGCAAGTACGGAGGACGTGTGAAACTTCCCGGATGTGATCTTGATATCGAGGACGCAACGATGCAGACTTGAGCACCGAACTCGCTCTGGAAGTCCCAGAAGTCATTGCGACTGGAGGTGGGAAGCGCTGCATTTTATTTAGATTTATTATTAAAGTTTAGAGATATCACTTATTTAACTCAGGAGTTTCCCTAAATGACATGGTGAAAGTAAACATTACCATGGACACCTTAATAAAGGAATAAACACATTAAGGGTGTTTGTTTGCTGAAATTCGTATTAAAATCTGTTTTATTTATATTGTGCAACATATATTTATAATGTTTTTATGCAAAGTATATATTTTGAAAAGGGGAAAAACAATAAATCGTTGTATGAATGATGTAATGTTTAAATATTTTACCATTTAAAACACGTGAAGGACATGTGACCATCAGGAAGAACACAGCAATTTAATTCTCAAAGGACTCGTTCTCTGCCCTCGTGGTCTCCTGAGTTTGTTCTTCCGAGGACACCTGGCAAGACCGGTCTCCACAAGAACACAAGTCCGTTCTCTGCGTTTTTGGAATTGAGAAACAGCCATTGTGAAGGTCTGAGCTCCAGGAAGTCAGCTGGTGCTTTGAGCACACTTCCCCAGTTAAGAGCAGTGCACGTCAGACAGTACATCGAGGATCTACCGCTGGATTTCATCTCACTATAGTTGTTAAATGTGGTGTTTAATTCATCTTATCTCTATCTAACGACTCTTTACTCTTTTGAATCTATTACTTGTTCTCAGGTAACATATTTTAGCTGAGCGCAAAGATACGTTAATATATTCATTTATGTAGCCACGTACACTGATTCTGCACATTTGCTCAGTTTTGTTATAAATATGCATACAGTGAAGATTACGGTCATATAAATATGTAGCTACAAGGCGCCTCAACATTTTTGATTTCTGTTAAGTTGCTAATATCAAAATGAAAATGGGCAGTTCATCATGTTTTCATTTTATTGTTGAATAAGTGAAACAACGTAGCCAGGGTGATGTGAATGAGGCTATAAAGTAGACTGTTCCCTTTAAAGATTTACCCGACGTGTCCTCGGGAGTTTGTTTTCCAAATTAAACTTGCAAGGAAAAGATGCAAGACTGAACTTTGTGCACTCAATATTGAGAAAAAGCTTCAATCAGATCAGACAGGCGAATGTCTGCAGCCATGCCTCTGTTTTCAGATGTCTCCATTTCCCCCATCCACACTGACACTCAGCAGCTGAGTTTTAAAACCAAATCAGCTTCTTCAGCATTTCCAAAACGATCTGTTTTTAGGGCTCGAAAACTCAAGTAGTGTGGACGGAAAGCGTAACCAAAGCAAAACCTATGCGCTTTAAAACTAAAACATATTAAAGTGAACGAGGCCTGAATCATATTTGACAAGGAGCTACAGAACCATTTATAGAGTCACTGTAAATGTAACTATAATAGAGAGAAAGTTTATCATTTGCATGTGTTTTTAAGGCTATGCATTTCAAGAGTTTAAAACATTTGTCCACAAAAAAGTAAAAAATTAATCTTTTTTAATTATTTATACAATTTGTGAAAAAGATTTATGTTTCTAGTCAGAATATCTACATTTGTTGAGAGAAAATAATATTATTTTTCTCACCACATTGGCAGACTATTTAGCTTGTTTTAAGGAAAAACTAACATTTTTATTTTTTCTCATGTTACTTTGTCTTAATTTTGTGTTATCTTTACCTAAATACTGTTATGCTGCATTCACACCAGATGCGGAACGCGCGTCAAGCACAAGTGATTTACATGTTAAATGTAAAGCAAATAGACATCCTGCGGCGCGATACGCGCGAATGACGCGAATTGCGCGGTGCGAATTGCGCGGTGCGAATGGCGCGGGGCGAATTAAGCGTTTTGCACGTTTGACACGCTTAACGAGCGTTTCGCGCGAATCTCTCGAGTTCGAAAATCTGAACTTCAGCGGACATTCGCGCCGCGTTAACCAATCAGAAGCTTGCTCTTGTGGGGGCGTGATTGTGACATAGAACCTGTTGATGGTGTCCCGGGGGGAAATCCTCCAGGCGACACCGACAACAAGTCATCAAACTGGGCTTGGCTCAGTCAGAAGCACTGCTGAAAGTCTCCGTCATCCAGGTTCAGTTTCTGGAGGAGTTTATGAGCTCACAGAGCTGGATGCACCTCTGAAAGGATGTAGTGGACTCAGACAGGACCTAAACGTATCGACGCTGTTTTTCAGCCTTCATAAAGTACATAAACACTGTTATTTTCTTCATAAAATCTATTTTAGCCATTTAGCTATAAAGCTAGAGTCACCGAGCAGACAGAAGCCCTGCCCATCACGCAAATCCGCGTCTGTTCTGAAGTAAATTTGACGCGCGAATGAAGCGGGGTTTGACGCGCGAATGAAGCGAGTAACCTCAAATGTTCATGCGGCAATTTACGCGCGAATAGCGCGATTTATCCGCACGTTCCGCATCTGGTGTGAACACAGCATTAGACTCTCCTGAAAACTATCAAATAGAACTATTTAAAGCCTCTTGTTAAACATGTATTCATATCGCAATATATTTATCGCAGACAAATAAAATATTGCAACATCAGATTTTTCTATGTGCATCTGATTATAATTAGATTATGTTTAAGAGTTTTTTTTTTTTTCTTCTAAATGATGCCCTGGTTTTAGATGTGCAAACTGCTTCGACTGCCCGTGCTGTATGCACACACTTTCCACAAGGGCCACCAACATCCCTGCACCACTGCCTGATGATCCCACCAAGACCACCATGAAGAAGGCCTACTACCTGGCCTGTGGATTCTGCCGCTGGACCTCGAGAGATGTAGGCATGGCTGACAAATCTGTGGGTGAGTTACAGCCTTCCACATTAGTTCATCCTTTATTATGGATATGCGTTCATTTCTTTTCCTTCGGCTCAGTTCCTGATTTGTCAGGAAACGCCACAGCACGATGAACCGCCAATAATTCAGGCATATGTTTTACACAGTGAATGCCCTTCCAGCCACAACCCAGTACTGAAAAACACCCATAGACTCTCACAGTCCTCTAGATGTCATTTACAATAGAACAAATAGTAAATTCACTTACTGATCCCATGTATTCTGCCCCCACCCTGCAGTGGTGCCAGGGGTCCATGCCATCTTACAAATAACGTTGCAATCAAGACCAAATAACTAAGCAGAAATGGTATAAGAGAAAGTAATGGGGGTTGGGAGTCTCCACACCACCATACCAACACCAGTGTGCAGCATCCACTTGGATGATGCGATGGCTGCCACAGGACAACAGTGCCAGTGCGCTCACTACACACCAGCTATTGGTGGAGGGGAGAGACAGTGACTATGTTTACATGGACACCAATAATTTGATTTTAATGCGATTAACATAATAATATGATTAAGTCGACCATGTTAACAGTGATTTTTGATTAATTTGTCATAATCATAATCAAACTAAAGAGAAATCGAATTAAGACTTGTGGAGTATGCAGATATTAGTCGCATTATTAAAGTGCAATACAGACATGTGAACACCTTAATTGAATTATTACTGTCATGCAGGGCTTTTCGCCGCGTTTTGCGACAGGATAGTCCACAGACACACACACACCATTCAGCATGCGGTATGAACGTCCATTAAAACAACTCTTCCGAATAAAAGTGAAAGTCCCAAATTGCAGTTAAAGTTGACAAATTAATAAAGAAACACCTAAAATTACATGAAACTTTGGAGGAAATGCAGATAGCGCGGTGACGCAATGACGTTAATCTAAGTATGTGCTATAACATGTAAAACGCGATCATGATAGAAACATTCAAAAAGCAAATCATTTAAACGCCTTAATCTTATTATTGTCTTAATTAGATTAAGGCAAATAATTCGATTACTGATGTCCATGTAAACGTAGTCAGGGATAGTGACAATTCGATGGATGGGGATTATTGGGAGGCCATGATGGGTAAAGGCTGATGGCGGGAATTTGGCCAGGACACCGGGGTCACGAAAAGTGCCATGGGATTTTTAATGACCACAGAGAGTCAGGACCTCGGTTTAACGTCTCATCTAAAAGACGGCGTTCACTGACAGTATAGTGCAGGGCTCGAAATTAACCTTTTTGCTTGGTAGCACCGGTGCTCCTAACTTTAAAAATTTAGGCGCATCAGCCAAAATTTAGTCGCACCCACCAATTATGAGCACCGTTACTACAAGTTTTATACAAACAGATTTATTGTATTTGAAATCAACACTAATCAAACTAACAAGCAAAAAAATAATAATATAAATATGCGTGCGTGAGGAAAATATGTCTCAACGAAATCCCGTGATCACAAGAAAATAGATTTTTATAACATAACTGAGTGACCAAAGCATTCACGGAGCGCTCACCGGCCCTGCACGCACTGCTTGAATGAATCTGTTAACGGTATAATGTTAACTGTGCTGTTCTCACAAGTGCTGTCTGATATTGCACTGATGCTTTTGACACATATTGTACCTTATTATATGCATACGTCATGTTAATAGCCATACCGGTCTTTTCATGAGTAAGTTAGCGATATTAATTTACTCAGTGTAAGCCCGTTTGCGATGGTGTACGTGATGTTAAATTTGACATATAGCTGCCCCTTGCACGGCGGACAGCATCTGGCAATTATATGAAGGATTAAACAGAAGCTCTCGTGCTAGATGTGGCAAACAGTTACCTGAAAACTCCATCCCACAGACTTTTCATAGCGGACTTGAAGCCAACAGAAGTCTTCTACTCTTGGAAAAGTGTAGATGGTGGATTAACATTCAGCACATGATCACTAGTAAGATGTGTCATTATTTGTAACTAGATGGTTTCTAAAACTAAATCTGTCCGCGTTATCTTCAATCTCATCTTTAGCGCTTTAGTTTTCCGCGGTAGTAGCTCTCTGTCATCCGAAGCCAGAAGGCGCTGACTGAGTGATTGACAGCTGATATTAACCAATCATTCGCGTTCAGTGCTAGAGCAGTGGGCCAATAAGAAGAGCGCGAAGCCGGGGCAAGCATTACGGACTTGGATTTGTTTACTGCAGCAAGATGACATGACAACTGTTTAAAACCATTCCTGAGCGCTGCGTTTCCCATTCCAAGTGCAAACAAAGAGCTTAGAGATGAATTCTGCGTGAATGTCTCCCGAATCCGCGCATGTGGTGAACATTTTGCAGTAAAAACTGGTCGCACACAACAATTTTAAGCACTCGCACACATGCTCCCAAACATATTTTATGGTCGCATAGATAAAATTTCGGGCGTATATGCGACCAAAATTGTCGCAATTTCGAGCCCTGTAGTGTCCCCTTCACTATAATGGGGCATTAGGACTCACACAGATCACATGTTAAGCGCCCCCTGCTGGCCTCAACTACACCACTTCCAATAGCAATGTTGGAATGTTTCTAGTGTAGTTTCCCATGCAGGTACTGACCAGGCTCAGCCCTGCTTAGCTTCAGTGTATAACCGGTCTTGGGCTGCAGGGTGATATGTACAAGTCTGCAACGCACCAGAGTATGTCACCAGAGATTAGAAGATCCAGGTTGTAGCACATTATTTTCTGCCACCCAGGGGCGTTGCTAGGGTCGAAAGGGATAAGGGGCTTAGCCCCAAAGAACACCCCCCCCCCCCAAAAAAAAGAAGTTTTAATTCACCGCACTAATATACCTATTCTAATCTTATTAACAGGATTAAAAATGGTTAATAATAAATAAAGGGTTTTTAAGACTTGTAAAATCCAAATAGGAAAAAAACTAGTCTGTTATGAGCCATATCATACCTCTTGAGCCTCCTATCTCCTCCTGATTTGAAGTTTCTGTTTGTTTTTTGAAAATGTAATTTTCTGCATGTTTTCGAATCTGAAAATATGATTTATTTTTATAGTGTGCGTTGTTATCTAATGTGATACAAAGCTACAAACATGTTCATTTGGACAGAGTGATTAACTGAGATGTAGTGTTGTCAAAATAATGGAATTTCTAAATTCAATACCTTGCAAAATATTGATATTCAATAGGCTACTATTTTTTACATAATAACAATTCTATCAAAAATAGTAGGCTAGCTAAGGCTACAAAAATAAAAATAAAGATCTATTTGCTAGAAATATGTTTACTTTAAATTTTTTCAGAGGGATTTTTTTTTCAGTTTTCCTCAAAATAGGGTGATGTGGGCATTGTAGCACTTTAAATGCATGTAATGCCTGTTTTATTCATACTTGAGCAGAAATTCCATATATATTCTTCACAAAAGTAGTAGAACATTCTAGGAAATCCCTAATATGGATGAAGGCATCCAGCTGTTGCTGTAGTAGAATAAAAATACGATCTGAATAAAAATAAAAAGGCTTTAACTGATCATTTACACGACTGCGACAATAATTGTTTTATACAGTTGAAGTCAGAATTATTATTCCTCCTTTGAATTTTATTTTCTTTTTTAAATATTTCCCAAATGATGTTTAACAGAGCAAGGAAATTTTTACAGTAGCCTATGTCTGATAATATTTTCCTTTTGAAGAAAGTCTTATTTGTTTTATTTCAGCTAGAATAAAGGCAGTTTTACATTTAAAAAAAAAAACATTTTAGGGTCAAAATTATTAGCCCCTTTAAGATTTTATATATTTTTCCTATAGTCTACAGAACAAACCATCATTATACAATAACTTGCCTTATTACCCTAACCTGCCTTTAAAGCCTTTAAATGTCACTTTAAGCTGTATAGAGGTGTCTTAAACAACGTCTAGTCAAATATTATTTACTGTCATCATGGCAAAGATAAAATAAATCAGTTATTAGAGTTGAGTTATTTAAACTATTATGATTAGAAATGTGCTGAAAACAACATTCTCTCCGTTAAACAGAATTTGGGGGGAAAAATAAACGGGGGCTAATAATTCAGACTTCAACTGTGTGTTCTTCCAACCATTTTAGGTATTTTCATAAGAAAGTCGATTTATAATTTGATTCAAATTAACTTGCTAGATGCATAAACTCACTGTGATTTAACTATTACAGAAACAGATGTGACTTGCTATATCATATAAATATATCATATCTAGAAAGCTAGTACAATTTACGTTTTTTTTTAACTTGTATTTACATTGATATGATGCACATTTTACTGATTATAGTTATTTTATGTCACCAAAACTACACACATTTTATACTGTGGAAACAAGCTTCATCAGTAGTTAAAACTATTCAGTTTCGCGAAAGAGTTGTATTATTACCTCATTAGCTTCAGCTCCTCAAAATAATAAATGAATGATGTGCAGTAGCGGGATTTTTTTAACACCATGTGACAACAGAGCCACTCCCACCTGCCGGTAGAAACAGGTACTGCTGAACAGCTGATGGTTTAATTACCTGACACAAACGCTGCGTTAAGTGGAATGTTCGTGATATATGTGGTAATTTTTAGTACGTACATAACAAAATAAATGTTATACAACATATTTTTATTTAAGTGCAACATATTCCAAGAGATCAGGGGCTTTTGACAATACATCAGGGGCTTAAGCCCCCAAAGCCCCCCCTCGCAACGCCCCTGCTGCCATCTATAAAACTTTTTGTCAATTTCTTTGCAGCTGCTTTCCATAGCTTTATTTATTCTGGCTGTTAAAGGTTCTAGCATTATTGTAGCATGAAACTAAGATAGCCAATACCGTATAGATAGAGAATGGGGAGGAAGCCGTCTTTGTGCAATTATCTTTGTAGCAGATGTTAGTCCTGCCAGCCAGATTTTTCTTTGCCGCTTTGTACTGTATGCAGATTCTAGTAAATCTTTGCTCTTGTTGTATTTCAGCCAGTGGAGGATGGCAGGAACCTGAAAACCCTCATACTCAAAGGGTACGCGTCAATCCAGCAGCCCTCTTGTTACATTAATATAACATTTCTCAATGTATTTTTCAAGTCTTCATGATTTCTATTTAGATCAACAAGCTGATCGAGTATTACCAGCAGCTGGCCCAGCGAGAGAAGCTGGAGAGAGACAGGAAGAAGATGGCGAGAAGACGGCCGTTCATGCCTCAGGCGTTCTCGGTACACACACACACACACACACACACACACGCACACACACACACACACACACCACTGTGGCTAGAAACACCCTCCTAACTTAACATTTACTTTCTCTTAAGTAAGCACTATACAGGTGTGGTTTTCTTGTGTAGATTCTAAACCTTGGCATAGCCTTAATAACTTGGCATAGCATAGCCTTGGCATTGCTCTAAAAAATAATTTGAAATGTATAGTGATGTCTGCTGTTTTATATTGTATACATTTCATTGTGTTATTAATTATATCGATTAGATCTGCACAAAACTTGAATTGTTAAAATGAGTGCTGACTGTTGCTCTACAAGAATGTTAAACATATTACACTGATGATAAATTACAGTAAAAAATATTTTATGGAAGTTAATGCAAAAACAAATCTAATAAATGTTTAATTTTACAGTCAAAATCCTAAAAAAATGTTTCCACAAATGTATTAAGGGTCACGAAACCCCCCTGTTTCAGCAGGATGTTTTCACACCTCTAGTTTGGAAAAAGTCAGAAGAGTGGGTGTGTACAGCTCTGTTTAGGTGAGAGTGTCGGGGGAGGGAAAGAGGGAAGCTGCATACAAATTTGCATAAAAATGGGAGTTTTCGTTTGGGCACGCGCTGATTTTCACAGAAGCAAAACAAACACACTGACGCAGAGGAAGACAGTGACTGTGTTTACATGGACATCAGTAATCGAAATATTTGCCAAATTAATAATTTGTCTACTTTAACTGCAGTTTGGCACTTTCACTTTTATTTAGGAACATTTCATGCATGCTCCCCTTGACAAACGAGATATTGCATATGAGGAACTGCTGGAAGGGTGTAGTTTTAATGCAATGTTTGATACCGCACGGCGAATGGGAGAAAAAAACCCCTCTGCATTTCTCCGTAGCTTAGACGCACTTGGTAGCCAGCGTCAGAAAGTCATGTGTATAGACTATCCTTTCACAAAAATGTGACGAAAATCAAACACGATGGTAATAGTTTGATTGCATTGTTTACATGTTTACATTCGAGCAGCATTTACAGCGGATCTTTCAGTCTATAATACTGCAGTAATATTAATGTACTGTAAACTTAGTAACTAAAACATTTCGACTAAGATATGTCTTTAAACACTGAAAGAGTACCTCTGACTTTACAAACTAACTTTGCCTCTGAATAAACAAACAAAGACCGCTGATCGATTACTTAAAAAATCTGTTGAGACAGGACAGTCAGCACCAACTGGAGCCGCGTCTTTTTTTAAAGGAGACGAGCAGCAAATCCGGATTTCACCATTTCCAGATGCGAAAAGCTCTCGGGTAAAAAATATACCGTACAAACGTATGTCGCGTGCATTGTAATCTACATGTGAGTCCAGCTGCGCTCTCATAGCGGGAAATTAGAACAAAAACTTTATTGCAGCACATTTATAAACGCAACACTGACGACCCGTTTCTCCAAACAATTCTTCTGCTTCCACTTGTTTTGGCACAAAGCGTAGCGTCTCTCTGCTGTCTGAACACTGTAACAGCTAAAAACAGTCTCAGAAGCTATCATACATATTAATGAAGTTGCACCGCGTACACAATAGAGTGCGCTGATTGGTTTGAACCAAGTCCTAAACATGAATAATGCAGCACACTCAGAGAAGTCACAAAATACTCCCTGGGACAGACGTCCAGTCTACACACTGGAATACACACAAGGATCTAATCGCCGTGATGCAGCTTCAAAAATTTGTGTCATCCGGAAGAACAAATTTGCTCAAAATAACGCAAAAACATCTATTTTTCACTTTTTTTGTGAAATATATGTGTCCTAATAGTGTTTTTAGCAGTGTGGGGCACATATATGACTGTCAACAGCTCAAAAATTGTGTGTTGGTGTTTCGTGACCCTTGAACACTGAAAGGACCATCAAACCAACATGATCTAATTTCCATCACAATAATGATTTACATTTCAGGAATATTTCACTATATTTAGCATTGTTTTTTATTGCGTACATGCAGCTTTCAGAGGCACTAAAAAAAAGATCATTCTGACCCCAAACCTTTGAATGTGTTTTTTAAGCAATGATGTCTATTAAATGATTAATTCCTAACCCTTTAAAGGGGACCTATTATGCGAAATCACTTTTATACGGGGGTTGAAACACAGTTGTTTGGCGACAGTGTGTGAATATACCCAGCTCATAATGATAAAAATGTATTAATTCTATTGTTTACAATCACACTTGATAAAACCGTCTGCAGAAACACTTTAATTGACATTTTCCCTTTTTACGTGTCACCAGAGGAGGAAAGCCCCGTCCACTAGTGACCATCTCTCCCTATAGGCATAGGACATTAGTCTTGTTTTTGAATCTGCTACTATGCTGACACATAGGCATTTGTGGCTCCGCCCTCTTTTGAAAAGAGCACAATCTCATTTGTATTTAAAGCGATAGTCACCAAAACTACACAATTAGAATCAAAGCTTAAAAGGTTCATTTTCATAAAACCGTTATAAAACCATATTAGTGTGGTAGTTTAAGCTGAAACTTCACATACACACTCTAGGGCAGGGGTCACCAACATGGTGCCCGTGGGCACCAGGTAGCCCGCGAGGATCACTTGAGTTGCCCGTGGGCCTGTTATAAAATCAGCTTACCATAGCACCACATACCAGTAAGCTGCATCTAATATTTTTTGTAGCTATACTTTTTAAATCACACTTGCATTGGTGTAAAATTGAAAATTACATTTAAGTTATATATTTAAAAAAAATTTAAAAACAATTTCAGACAAATGAAGTGTTGCATATTGATATTTATCTGTTTCCAATCAATGTTGACAACTATTGTGAGAAATCATTAACATGATCAGTGTCTTCACATAGGTGAATATCATTATTTATTAATAATATTTGAGGAAATTTGATATTAGGAAGTGTGTATCAAACTGGTAGCCCTTTACAATAAACGTTTTTGCTATTTCTGCGTAGAATTTTGTTAAAAATCTGCAGATTTCTGCGGAATTATTTTGGGAGTATCCAGCGGAGTGTCATAACTAAAACCTTAATATATGAAATAAAAAGTAATAAATTACTGAATAAAAACTGAATAAATTCAGATTTAAACATTTACTCAAGTAAATAAACAGAATTAATGATGGACTAAAAATCAGCAGAAATCTGCGGAAAATCTGTGAAAAATCTGCGGAATTCTGCGCGCGCAGATTCCGTGTGGGCCTAACGATACCCAAGAAGTAGCTCTCAGTTTCCTAAAGGTTGGTGACCCCTGCTCTAGGGACATCAGAGACGTCTTGTGAAAAGGGGCATAATAGGTCTCCTTTAATACATGACTTGGGATTGAACGGCACTTTGAGCTGCATGTCTTGTTTACTAATGCAATACTTGCTTTTGTGCTTCAAACTGCCACTTTAATGTTTGCTTGAATGCGTTTGTTTCACTTAATTCTGTCTCTCTTCTTTTCTTTGCTTGTGCACGCTGATATTTTTGGTTTTATACCCCTCTCCAGCAACACACTATTCACGTGGTGGTGAGTGGTATTTCTTTTTCCCCCCACAGCACTCACAGAAACACTAAGAAGCTCTTTCTTTTCTCCCCAAAGCCTTCCGTCATTTTAGCATGTCTAATCTGTTACTAAATTACTCTCTGATCACATGAGCTTCAGTTTTGCTACTTGGAATTCTTTGTACAATCAAATCCTTTGTATTCGCCTGTATGATATCTTTAGAAGTACTATCCTGTTTAGGCCGATATTTGTAGATTTAGCTTATTAAAGAAGCTTAAAGTTTAGCCAGAGATTTATTATATAGATTAGAACTAGAATTTTAATCCTCAGATCATATTTCCTCTCAATTGTTTAATTAGTATGTAGGAAAGAAAGCTTTTGGATATCATTTGTGCTTAAACTTTGCTAACGCTACTAAATGTATATCACAGCAATGGCACTGACATTCTTATATTATTGATGAGCTGTTCCTTAAAGGGGTAGTTCACCCAAAAATGGACATTTCTTCATCATTTGCTTGTGCTCAAGTGGTTCTAAAGTGGTTTATTTATTTATTTCTCCTGTTTAACACATAAACAAGATGTTTTGCAGAATGCTGGAAAAAAAGCAGCTATTTCATAGAAGGAACAAAAATACTTTTGTTTTTGTCTGGTTTCTAGTCCAAATATCAAATAATTGTTAAATCAAGAAGAATTTTCTAGACAGGCAAAATAACAATGATTTTCTTTCACAAATGAGTCAAAATAAAGTGTGTTTCTCCATTAAAAACGAGTAAAATAGTCAAAAATGTAAGCAAACTAATCTATACATTTTTTTTCCTTTGAAATAAGTTTATTTTGCTTACCCCATTGGCAGATTATTATTTGTGTTGTATGTCTTAAAGAGCCCCTGTTTTGCATTAAAAAAGGTCATATTTATGTTTTTGGGGGTCTCCAACTACATGCTGATCTGCGTGCAAGGTCAAAAAAACACATCCATTGTCTTATAATATGCATTTTTTTTTACCTAATTGTCTTAGTGACTCCCATATAATTCGTTTAGCGATTCATTTGTTCCCAAACTCCTCCTTAGGCGAAGCTAATCTGCACTGATTGGGCTGACGACCCAGTCTATTGCGATTGGTTGACTGCGTTCAGCACGAGACCGAGAGAAATGGCCACCACGGCTACAGCATGAAGTAGAAGAGAGTATGTGAGAGCCCAATGCAGGAATGCAAGAAAGCAATGCAGTTAAACACCAGCATATATTCTCCTCTTAACCCTAACCCCAAGTAATAACAACACACATTCAGTATTAATCCACACAGTGGCAAAAGTTGAACTGTTTTGTAAGTTGACCGTGTCACGTGTGTGAGGAACAGCTGATGGTGGCCATAGCAAAAGAGCAAACAGCAGAGGATCACTAGTTCAGAAACGCATTTAAATCGGTAAAGGACTGCACCGTTTTGGGCGCGATATGTGAACAGCCATATAGATTTTAACCTAAAAGATGCAGTACAAGCACTGATCTATAATCGATACGTGATTACAAGCCGCTCAGAGTGATTACAACTTATTTAATCACACTTTTTAATCACATTTACATGTTATGGTCCGGAGGAAGAAGAATATAAACTGTAAAAGTTCCTGACGACGTTCCTGTCAATGTCTGACAAAGTCCCATAGTTTTTGCTGCTCCTTGAATTGAATTGTTTCTTCGGGGCACCACGATGCAGATGCGGACAATTCGATATCAGTTCAGTAATATTAATCATAACCGGTTATTATGTACTGACGTCATTTATCTCAAATGCGCTATGTCGCCGTAGCTTACTATGGCAAGGGAGGTGAGTGCGAGTATTTACAACACTGCAACTACTTAAAAACGCAGAAACTGTGCACAAGTTCACTGCGTGTGTGTTTGCTGGACAGTCTTTCACTGACACTTACAGCAGAAGCCCCTATTGCACTGCGATTGAGAGAATGAAAGTACTCCATCTCTCGTACTTCTCTCTCTTCTCTCTCTCTCTCTCTCTTCTCTCTCTCTCTCTCTCTCTCTCTCTCTCTCTCTCTCTCTCTCTCTCTCTCTCTCTCTCTCTCTCTCTCTCTCTCTCATTGTGGCCCAGTTGACCTGCTGGTGTTGGTTCTTGTTGGTTACAGCAATACTTCTGGATACAGACACGAGCACAATTTAATTAATGGTGTTAATAGAGCCTTAAACTCTTAAATTTGACTTGATGAAGCCTGCAGAATCCATGTAAAGGAAAACTCACTAAATTTTGACATTATTTCTGAAAACAAGACAATATTTTTTGCTTGTCTAGAAAATGCTTCTTAATTTAAGATTTTTAAGAAATTTGGATTAGAAAAAAGAAAAAAATGATTTTTTTGCAGTGAAGTCAATGGCTGTTTTTCCAGCATTCATCTTTTGTGTTCAACAGAAGAAAGAAACTTAAACAGGTTTGGAACGATTAAGTAAATGATGACAGAATTTTCATTATTTTGAGTGAATTGTCTCTTTAAACTTCACTTTGGCATCAACTAATGTGGTCTGTATTTACGTGTTAAAGGAGAAGTATGGACTGGGAACCAGACTACAGAGACAGAGATCTGGAGCCCCGATCAGTGCCCTCTATGGCCTTTCGTAAGTATCTCACACTAAAACATGACTCAAGCATTCTACATGATGAGATAAGTGCTGCATCACATACAGTATTGTGCAAGCGTTTTAGGCCACTGGTATTCCAGTGTGGAATTCAGTATTGAATCTATTATTTGTTCTTAGGTAATGTGTTTTAGCTAACGCAATAAGTTAATATATTAATGTATTTAACAATGACATGCACACAGATTCTGCACATTTGACTGATTGCTTGCCTTTATTTCCTATATTGTATAAACTAATTGTATTATTGATTGCCGTTATTGATTATTAAAACTGATATTCAGCAAAAGAGAGAGGGCATGTTTCATATTTTAATGAAAATAAAAGGAGGCAGTAATGTTATAGGCTCTGTTTTGTTGTAAATATGCATACAGTGAAGATAACGGTCATATAAATATGGAGCTACAGGACGCCTCAACATTTTTGCTGTCTGTTAAGTTGTTAATATCAAAATGAAGATAGGCAGTTCCTTATATCATGTTTCCATTTTATTGTTAAGAAAGTGAAACAACATAACCAGGTTGATGGGAATAAGTTTATAATGTAGACTGTTCCCTTTGAAGATATACCCGACGTGTCCTCGGTTGTTTGTTTTCCATATGAAACTTGCAAAGTCTAAACTTACAAGAAAAGGGCGCAAGACTGAACTTTGTGTACTTAATATTGAGAAATAGCCTCAATTAGACAGGCGAATGACTGCAGCTATGCCTCTGTTTTCCCCTATCCACACTAACATGGAGCAGCAGTGTTTTAAAACAAAAATGGCCTGTTAGGCGTTTCCAAAATGCTTGTGGGGCTTTATGTGGTTACACCACGGAAGGTGTAACCATAGCAAAAGTTATGCGTTTTAAATCTGAAACATATTAGATGCCTCAAAAATCAACCTGCAAAGCTACCAGAAAAACTATGGGGAAGTAAACCAAGTGTCCTAAATGCAAAGTGTTGATTTTGATTTACTTAATATACAGTTGAAGTCAGAATTACCCCCCCCCCCCTGAATTGTTTTTTCCTTTTTTAATATTTTCTGAATGATTTTTAACAGATTCAGGAAATTTTCACAGTATGTCTGATAATATCTTTTCTCCTGGAGAAAGTCTTATTTGTTTTATTTCAGTTAGAATTAAAACAGTTGTTAATTTTTTAAAAGCCATTTTAAGGACAAAGTTATTAGCCCCTTTAAGCTATATTTTTTCTCGATAGTCTACAGAACAAACCATCGTTATACTATAACCTGGCTAATTACCCTAACCTGCTTAGTTAACCTAATTAACCTAGCCTAACCTAGTTAAGCCTTTAAATGTCACTTTAAACTGTATAATAGTGTCTTGAAAAATATCTAGTCAAATATTATTTACTGTCATCATGGCAAAGATAAAATAAATCACTTATTAGAAATGAGTTATTAAAACTATTATGATTAGAAATGTGTTGAATAAATCTTCTCTCTGTTAAACAGAAATTGGAAAAACAATTAAACGGGGGCTAATAATTCAGGGGGGATAATAATTCTGACTTCAGCTGTGTTACTTGATAAATAAAAAGTATTCATGCATAATTTTTGAAAGCATCCTCATTTTACAGGATTTTTTACAAAAGTGCCTAAAGCTTTGAACAGTGCTGTAGCTTTGCAGGTCGGTTTTATTTGAAGCATCTTAGACATGTTGCCAAAGTTCTTCTGGATTTAGGTTGTCAGTTTGTTTTCTTTCTTCATGTGATTCCACACAGACTGGATGATGATGAGATCAGATCTCTGTGTAGAACACTGCCTGTTACTCTCACTGCATAATTGCAATGAATGACTTAAAATAATGTTTGGAAATGTAAATTGATATTTCAAGTGGACATGCTACATAAAATATAGAAATAACCGACTTCAATTTTTTTTTTGGTGGAAAAAGGTGGCCTGTATTGCACAGTACTGTGTATACAAAGATGAATGATGCATCAATGTGTTGTTTTTAGATTAAAAGAAGGAGAGGACCAGAAGGAGATCACTATAGAACCGGCACAGGCTTTGGATGAAGTGGAGCCTCTGCCTGAAGATTATTACACCCGCCCTGTCAACCTCCCTGAAGGTTGGTCTCATTCGTTCTTCACCCAGTAATATTAATTAATTCTGTCTTTAAGCTGATGATACAGCAGGGGAAAAAAGTATTGTACATGTCACCATTTTTCTCATTCAAGGTGGCGTTGACTTGAAATTTTTGCCCAGATGTTGAAAGCCACCAAAGAAATCCATATATGCAAAGAAAACAAATGTAATTAGTTTATAAATGAAGTTATGTTAATAAAATGACACAGGAAAGTATTGAACACATGAAGAAAGGGAGGTGTAGAAAGGCAGTGAAAGCCCAGACAGCAGCTGAAATCTCTTGGTAGTTATTCAAAAAACCCTCTGCCCTTCTTCATTGTAAATGAATATCAGCTGCTTCAGTCCAACATTTAGGGTGCCTGTGAATCGATTCAGTTGTTCTGAACAGAGATTACAAATGTTACATTGTTGCTCTTTGCTCTTGGAGCGGTTCGCTTTCACACTGCAAAGTTTCTAATCAGACCAAAAGAGCTAAAACAAGTCACATGTGAGTAATCTCTCCTCCCATTGGTCAGAGTGTCAGGGTTTATTTTGCAGCTTCCCGCTCAGCTGTCAGGAGAGGTGGTGGTTTGGTGGTGATTGACAGGGTGCGCGCGTGCGACGTGTCAGAGGAGAGAAGTGGTGGGGAGGGGTGAGAAGGGTGCGCGACGATGCCTATTTGAGGACCGGGAGGGAGACGCGAGATTACCGGGAGATCTTCACTCGTTTGCGGGCATCCGGAGACTCGCGAAACTTCCCGCCATACTCATAATTCTCTCTTCATATAGCCGTAAGCCTATTACATATCCATAAAACACTGTGATATAACCGCGCTCGGATCGGATCGCTTTCTCACTGCAATCGAACCGCTCCAGGGTTCGTTTTAATCGAGCCGAGACCACCTCACTCAAGCGATCTCGGAGCAAATACTTTGGCGCGAAACAGAGCGCGATTGCCCTCTTCACATATGCCAAACGAACCGCGCTAACTGGGCAACCGAGACACGTTCCGAAACAAAAGTGTTGGTGTGAAAGCACCCTTACATTAGCAGGAGCATGAAGATGATAGGATGGCTATCTGAACAGAAGAAATGCATGAAGTGACCAGGTGTAAACAGCCCCTTACTGTTCACATCCATGCATAATAACACTGTTTATTTTTAGTGTGCTGCAGTTTTGTCATCTGCCCCTTTGAATTGTAAATTGCACTCAGTATTTACACACACATTGGCTTAATCTGCAATAAAAACATACAGGATTACTTTTAATTTTTAAGTATATTGTTATTTGCGTACACACAGCTTTAGTGAGCCTGGGGCCACTTACAGAAATACAATCTTCCTGATCACAAACATTTGATTTATTATACAAGCAATGATGCCTTTAAAAAAATTATTATTTTTAAACCAACCTTTAATACATTACTGGGAGTTGTTGGAGCTTGTTTGAGTCTTGCTTTGTATTTCAAACTGCCTTTTTAATGTTTGCTTGAATGCATTTGTTGCACTTGATACATTATGTATGCTGATTTTCTGGGGTTTCTGCAATAAAAGCATATGGAAAGTTGATGTATGGATGTTGCGTATGGATGTTGAACTTTGCTTGCTTCCATGCAGTCACGACTCTTCGTCAGCGGCTGCTTCAGCCTGATTTCCAGCCTGCAGGAGCTTCACAGCTTCACCCCAGACACAAACATCTGCTGATGAAGCGATCTCTGCGCTGCAGGGTCTGTACACATGTCCACAGCTTCTCTTTCTTTTTCAACAAAGCCTTTTGGAAGCTGCTATTTAATGAGCTAAAGCCATTTACATGTGTTTATCGTATATACTCTTTTATATAATCTTTTTTATTTTTTTTGTTTCTTTTATTTTGTCTTTTGTTTCTTTTATTTTATCGTTTGTTTTATTGTAAATTTTATTTTCTTTCTTTCTTTTATAATTTTTTTATTTTATTAAAAATGTTTTCGTTTATTTCATTTGTTTTATTGTATTGTATTTTATTTCCTTTTTTCTTTTTTGTTTCTTTTATTTTATTGTATCAGTTTTATTAGAAGTTTATTTGTTATTGTATTTAATATTTTCTGTAACTTTTTCTTTATTTTCTTTTTTTCTTTATTTGTATTTATATTTAGTTTATTTTATTATTTTGTTGCATTCTTTTCTTTTTCTTTTTGTTTTCTTTGTTTTATTAAAATTTTTTGTGTATTATTGTAATTTTTCTTTTTTCTTTCTTTTTATTTTATTATTTCATTTTATTTTTGTATTTTTCATTTATTGTTATTTATTTATTTATTTTTATTGTATTTGTTTTATTTAAATTTTTTGTGTTCATAGTATTTTTTTATTTGTTTTTTCTTTTATTGTAATTATTTTCTTTTATTTGTTTTATTGCATTTAATTCTTTTGTATTTTTGTATTTTTATTTTATTTTATTAGTTTTTTTGTATTTGTTTTATTTTGTTTAGTTTTATTTAATTTTTAAAAAATGTTTTCTTTCATTTTTCTTTTTTTCTTGTATTTGTTTTATTTTATTTGTTTTATTGTATTTTATTATTATTATTATTATTATTATTATTATTTTCTTTTTCTTTTTTTTATTTGTGTTTTTCTTTTATTTATTTATATTCATTTAATTTAATTTTCTTTTACAAGCCAGCATTTTTAAAATTAAAAATACAGTAAATACATTAACAGTTAAATGGTATTGTAATTGTTGAGCAAAGTTTATGTATTAAATACTAATATGATTTTATATTTGTATGTGATTACACTCAGCTGAGCTGCAAATCTGTTGAATAGCAGTTTAATGTGCCGTTAATTACTGTTCATTCTTTCATTTCAGAAATGTGAGCACAATCTGAGCAAACCAGAGTTTAATCCGACCTCGATAAAGTTCAAAATCCAGCTTGTGGCAGTGTAAGTCCTCTGTTTGTGCTCTGAACTCTTTTATTTGCTGTTCTATGAGTGTTTCTAATGAATTTAAATGAGCAACTGTGTGTTCTTTACAGAAGCTACATTCCCGAAGTCAGGATCATGTCCATTCCTAACCTGCGTCATATGAAGGCAAGTTTAATTATGTTTTGAGCTATGGAAGTCATATACTGTTGAAGTCAGAATTATTAGCCCCCTGTATATTTTTTTTTCTCCAATTTATATTTAATGAAAAGAAGATTTTTTTTTTTTACATTTCTACACATAATAGTTTTAATAACTTATTTTTAATAAACGATTTATTTTGTCTTTGCCATGATGACAGAATATAATATTAGACTATATATTTTTCAAGATACTAGTATTCAGCTTAGTGACATTTAAAGGCTTAACTAGGTTAATTAGGCAAGTTAGGGTAATTCGGCAAGTCATTGTATAACAGTGGTTTGTTCTGTAGACGATCCAAAACAAATATTGTTAAGGGGGTTAATAATATTGACCTTAAAATGCTTTTAAATAAAATTGAAAACTGCTTTTATTCTAGCCGAAATAAAGCAAATAAGACTTTCTTCAGAAGAAAAAATATTATAGGAAATGCTATAAAAAATACTTGCTCCATTTAAACATCGTTTGGGAAATATTTACAAGGGGCAAATAATTTAGACTTCAACTGTTTATGCGTAACCCAGAGTAAATTTGGGTTACTAAATATTAAGTTTGTATTTAAACACGTCTTTGTATAGTATATCAGTGGTTCCCAAAGTGGGGGTCGGACCCCTGAGGGGTCGCGGTACAATGACAGGGGGTTTGCTTGGTTATTTCCAAAAGTCAATAATTTGATTAAACTATCAGAATTGCTATATTTTAACCATCACCCACACAAGATAAAAAATAATAGTTTTTAATAGTAAAAAAACACCAACATGCAAATGAAAAGCCATCAGCCTTTCAATTATTTTGGTGTGTTTACTTTAGATTAACAACTAGGGATGTAACGGTATCAGAATTTCACGGTACGGTAATACCTCGGTATGAATGTCACAGTACGGTATTTATTGAATCATTTACAGGAAAAACAAAACTTTTGAAAATACTCCAAAAAAGTGCCAAAAGTGTCAATGACATACAAATTAGCCATCTATCTGTAAGCTTTGAAACAGGAACTTCAATTTTAATAACAAAAAATTATTAAACCATGTAAAAAAATAAAGTTTCAATTTAGTATTGTTGAAAACTCATCACATTCAACATTTAATCACTCACTCACTTACTTAGATAGAGATGGGTTTAAAGGAAAATTATCATATAACTATAATCTGGTAAAAGCTGGTATCTCTGGGTATTTACAATGTCCCCTGCAACAGAAAAAAACCCTCTCATTTGGGACTGAGGATTCTGGGACAGAGATATGACTTGGCCCAGGTTGACAGCAGTGGGTAACGTTGTGCATTGTCTTTCCCCCACTTGAGAAGACAAACCATGAGTGAGATAGAGATCTCTTTGCGGTACAAGTCAATGTCTGCATCAATCTGAACAGTGTGCTGTGTTTCTGCAGTCCCCATGACTGCTATTAGTCGTATTCCCCAACTTGCAGGCACGTGCACACATAGGGCTCAACCTGTGCAGTGCACATGCCCTTTTTAGTCTTGGATAGAAAGTGCCCTTCCAAAACGATCAAAAGTGCCCCCGCGACGCGACACAACCTCCGTCCAGCCCTTCAGTAGACAACACCGCTCGAGTATGCGCGCTCAACCCCCCCTCGGCGCTTTACAATACGCGCGCGACAACACACCTGATCAGAACGCGCGCGACAACACTGCTATTCAGTACGCGCGCGGCGACAACACCCGCTTTAGGTTCGATCATTTCCATCTTTTTTTCATCTCCGCTACTAGCAGCACACTCCATTTCCGCATTACTGGATCTGTAGCGACAACAGACCGCAAAGGATTATGGCCACGCCTGGGCTGATGGGAAATGTAGTTTAAGCTACCTCCCGTTCGCTTCATTCGCCTGAGCAAATTTTCTCACAAGACCTATAGTTTTACCGAGTCATGCGACTTCGGTAATATCGAAAAAATTAATATTGCGGTATGACGGTATTTACAATACCGTTACATCCCTATTAACAACACATTAATAGTATCAGTTGCAGCAGATTAATTTATAGCACCACTTTCTGACACCTTTATGGCAATCAAATACATTAAAAATAAACACAGGCCACAACTGAATATTGAGAATGATCTCTGAATAGCTGTTTCCAAAATTAAACCAAATAACAGTCTTTAGCTGAGGTTAATATTAAATTTAACAAATTAATAAATGAATTTAAAAATGATATGGTTGATAGACTTGCACATTTTTTGTGTTGTCAATATGCTTGCATTTATATAGGCCTATTGTGTGCCCAACGTTTGTATATCTATAACCACCTCTGAGAAATTTGGGGGTCACGAGTCATTGGCATTGTTATTTTAGGGGTCGCGGGCTGAAAAGTTTGGGAACCCCTGCACTATATGACTGTTTAGAGTGTGAACCTTGTATACAAATAAGGTTGGTAAAAGCCTTTTCGGCTGTTACGTTATCTAACTTTGCATGGCTCCAGAAAGCAAGCCAGACCTGTAACAATAATCAATTTTAAATTAAAATGAATTAATCGGAGCCCGGAGCCTGGACTCCTGTTTTAAAGTAAAAACAACAACAAAGACGATTTGACCTTTTATTTGACATTTCACTTTAAAGGAGACAAACATAATGAAACCTGTCGGAGAGACAACGAATAGAGGTGTAGAGAAGATAATCGCAACAAAGTGACATATATAACAGCACAAAGATAAACTCACTACTTCAAATTAAAATAATTTTTTTATTATTGTTTTAATAATTAAAATAAATATATTACATGTAGTTATTGTCACGCCTCCAATTCTGAAAGGAGGATTGTGATTGGAAGAGAGGAGAGATTGGCAAGACACGTCAAACAGCTGTCACGTTAAAGAGATTTCTCTATTATATTCCACTGGTAAACATGTTATTTAATGATGCCCTATAAAGAAATCTGGGAATACCTAGGCGTAGTCGAATAATAGGAGATCAGTAAATGGAAATGGCAATGCCATGAGCCTCAGACACCATTGTCTTCTTGTTTTAATGTAAATTCATGTAAAACCCTGTTGGACAAAAGGCCAATCAGAACACAAAGCAGACTGTTGCGCCACATGCCAACTATGCAGATATCCGAGAATAATTTAGTATATTGAATCAATGTAGTATAGGGCACCTTTAAGATGCTTGATTTTTTGCTGTAAAACAATACATAATGTTTGTTTATTTGTGGTTTGAAAGCTAAGACTTTCTGAGCTTTTGAGCCATAAGCGGCGTCCCAAATCGCATACTTATGCACTGTTCTACGCCATTTTGTAGTATAAGTAGTGTAAGTAGTGTGTTCACACTGAAAACTCTAAAAACATTAAGTGCACTTTAATTACCCGGATGATGCACTCATTCAGCCGGTAAAATGAAGTGTGTAATGATGAACACTTCACGCACTCAACGACCGCAGGTTTGCTTACGTCACGCAAGGGGCGGAGCTATCGAATGCACATGTTGGATAACTTTATTTATTTTGGATGGTGAAAGCAAAATTCTCCTACGACAGTGATTATAGCGCCTCCCGATGGTGAATGCGGCAATACTCACGGCAGGTATTATTTGATAATTCGGTCGTTTATTTCACTGATCTGGCAACCGTTAAACGTCATCAGAGAAACGGTTTGAATTTCCGCTTAGTAAAAAAACATTAGTACTCCATTTGGGACGACACTACATACATATACTATCCTGTTGTGTGTGTAAGTGCATAAGTACATAGTGCATGAGTGCATAGTGTATAGTGTGCTATTTTGGACGCAGCTATAGTCTGGTACAGTCTGGATAATTTTAAAGATGTTTTTTTAAAGTAATGTTAGTGTTTTGTTTTAACGCAGGAGAGTCAGGTTTTGCTAACTCTGACTAACCCAGTGGAGAACATCACCCATGTGTCTCTGTACACCTGTGAAGAGGAAGACCCAGATGACATCAACAGCACCGCTAAGGTAAAACTCACATTTCTCAAAGTTTAAGGCCTTAAAAAGTCTAAAGTCAAGATGTTCATTTGCCGTATGTACCTCCCTTGTACATAAGAATTCTTAATGCAAAGTCAATCAGAGCAACTTGTAAACACAATACATATAAGACTTCAGTATCAAGCACAGTGGTTTGCACTGTTGTCCCACAGCAAGAAGGTCACTGGTTCAAGTCCTGGCTGGGCCAGTTGGCATTTCTGTGTGGAGTTTGCATGTTCTCCCCATGTTGGAACGGGTTTCGTCCGGGTGCTCCGGTTTCCCCCACAGTCCAAACACATGCGCTATAGGGAAATTTGCTAAACTAAATTGGCAGTAGTGTGAGTTTACGGGTGTTTCCCAGTACAGGTTGTGACTGGAAGGGTATCCGCTGCATAAAACAAATGCAGAAATAGTTGGCGGTTCTTTCCGCTGTGGTGACCCCTGATAAATAAGGGACTAATCTGAAGGAAAATGAATGAATAATACAAATTAAAGCTTATTGCATAGATGATCATAACAATTTAATACTCTGAACTACAGCTGCACAATTAATCGTTAAAAGATCGCGATCTCAATTCGACCCTCTAGACGATCTTAATCCAGCATTTCTACAATTCAGTCAATCATATTTTTAAGATCAAGAGAGAAGAAAAGGCGGCTGCACGAGTCTTTTCATTGTTCCACACACGTTGCTCAGTGACATTGACACCTCCAAATGATGTTAAAAGACTCACATACTGTATTTATTAGGTATAATTCACCTAAAAATGTCACTTTTTGTCTTAATATAATGATGTTTTCGCGGCCGGGAAATCACACGTGACGTGAGCTGCTGACTGTGAGCTGTTATCACAGAGAGGGCGGGTGCGCGCTCTACTTTAGTGAACAGAACCTGCATATGTTGCGAGTAACAGGTAATACAGTTGTAAATAATATTCAGTTTGTGGCACAGAGTGATCATTTGGGAGCCGTGCGCGAAGTATGAACAAGCACTTAGCAGTCAAAATGAAACCGAAAGTGGTTTAAATGATCATATCGCATTTTAGAGTTATGATTACAAAAAGCATTTGATGTTTTTTCTTTCATAGCGAACACACAGCTGTGCATGGAAATAAAGGTTTAAAATGTCAGTATAACTACTCTAGCCTATATATTGTTGAATATAATCTGATAATGGCAAATGTCTGATTTTACCAGTGACTAAAATTGTCTAATATGACAGATTGCAAGCATATATCTCAAACATAATCAACATCAGAATTATTATAAGTAGAATATAATTATAGAAACCAGTTCACATAATACACATAATATTATTGTCGATGTTGTGCCATATGTTTGTTTTTACCATACCTTTATTTTACATCACGATTCTGTAGATCTTTATTTTAAGCAAAAAAATCGCGATTCTCATTTTAGCCGGAATTGTGCAGCTCTACTCTGAACAGTATACAGTAGGGATGGGTACTGAAACTTGGTAGTAATTCCCAAATGGACAGCGACAATGCCCGTTGCAACAAACTCAAGTTGTTTTTCTTGCCATGCTGCTGTTGTAGATAGTGTGTTCTGGGAAATTTTCTTACCGCTTGGTTTTGAGTGTGGTCCTGAAAAATCTTCGTTTCAAGGGGTATCTAGCCCTTCCCCTTAGCCATACGCCTTCAAGCTAAGGAAAATTGGGGCCTTTTGCCTTTACTTGTATGTGCAAAACTAGGGGTAGGGGTAAGGGGAAGGGCTAAGGCGGGGTTGTCCAAACTCGGTCCTGGAGGGCCAGTGTCTTGCAGGTTTTATCTCCAACTTGCCTCAACACACAGAAAGCCTAGTAAGAGCTTGATTACCTAGCCCAGGTGTATCTGATTGGGGTTGGAACTAAACTTTGCGGGACACCCCTGGGCTAAGGGATTGAGATTGGGCCTTTATCTCAGTCTTTTCAACAGGCAGTTTTATACCCATCAGTGCACGTACACTCACATGTGTGCCAAACTCCAGGAAAGATACATTTCTGGTGGTAAAGAAAGATCTTGCTGTGGTTTTCTAACTCCTGACTAGGGCTGCTACAATGTATTCGGCTTTGGCCTTGGCCAGTACAAAAGAGTTTACTTTCTGATATTCTACATAAACTTCTTCTTTTTCTTCCATCTTCTGACACTAATTTTAATTTGTATATAGTTTAACGTTTGGTGCATGGTAATTGTAGGCAGTATTGTTGTTAAGTAAATTAAGAAATGTATTATTGTGTAATAGGTGCTCGTGCCCTCAAAGGAGCTGGTGCTGGCAGGGAAAGATGCAGCTGCAGAGTATGATGAGCTGGCAGAACCACAGGGCTTTCAGGACGACCCAGAGTAAGAAAAGCTGCTAATGCACAACATTTATCTACCTTTATCATTACCTTTATCTTTAACTAACCAGTTAGCGTGTGTATCAGTAATTTTTGTGATGTAAGAATGGGACAATCATTGTTCGCTAAATGTGTGCAGCCGTCATGAAAATTTCAAAATAGGAATAGAAATTTTTTTTTCAATCTTGGGGTCATTTTAGAAAAAGTCACCAAAAAACGTTGTTTAGGTATTTTTTGGGCTGTTAAAACAGTGTCTGGGTCATTTCTTGACCTGTAAGTCAACAGGAGGGTTAAAGTGCGTTTTGTGGAATTAATTTTTTTTTTTTTTAGTACTTATTTGAGTTCAAAAACACACGCAATATAGCCCACAGTCAGCGCAAACCACTCATCTGTGTGTGTAATCTTCAGCAGCACATGTAAGCTCTGTTAGAGAGTCATTTTGTCTTTCCCAGTTCATAATCGTCTAAAATGCAAAGATCAACATGGCAGTTTGTTCATGATTCAGGTTGTTTAACACTTTTGCTCTTGTGTTTTGCCGGGCTTCTCTTTTTTTTTTCGCGCTTCACTCTCCCGCTTGTTCTTTTCTTTCTGAATGGATCAGATGACGGAGATACTTAAATAATCACGCACACGTTATTATCATCAGCTCAAGAAGTTCGTTATATCAAATATAGACGCGATCGCGAGCTCCCGGAAGAAACGAATACCGCTCGCATTTTTTGACGGGCTCGTAAAACAACAACAGGACACGGCAGATTTTTCTTCTTGGCTTTGTGTTTGTTCATCAAGACGACGATAAGGTTTGTTTGAGCCCGGGTCATCCATGGCTTGTTATTATATGCATATAGTATTTCCATGTAATCTCTCGGCTTTGTATTTAAATTACATGGCGGTTCCTTTGTTTACGTTCTGTCTAGCTCCACGAGCTTGTGACGGATCTCTAACCAATCAGCGTTCAGCTGCACGTCTAGCTCCACTTTTTGGTACCCTTTCTCCTGTTTGGCACTCTTTCAAAAGGGTGACGCAAAAGTGGTACGGTTTGGTTCGATACGCTTTTTGACAGTGGAAATGGATAATAACGAGCCATAGTCGATCCGAGCTCAAACAAACCATGTTGTCGTCTTGATGAACAGCCACAAAGCCAAGAAGAGCATGCATTTTTAATTTACAGTAATTTATATTGAGTCAGTAGCAGTATTACTTTGAAACATTTGCATTTTTGGAGGTCGTCTTCTGCTATCATGTGCTGCTGTGTTGTTCCTCTTCACTAATCTCAGTGTGCTGTTGTGTGTGTGTGCAGTGTGGTGGCCTTCAGAAAGTCCAATAAGATCGGCTTCTTCATCAAAGTGATCCCGCAGCAGGAGGAGGGAGACGTCACTGTCGCGTTCAAACTCCGACACGACTTCCGGAATCTGGCAGCTCCCATCCGGCCCACGGAGGAGGGAGAGACCACCGCTGAGGCCATCTGGCTCACACACCACGTGGAACTCAGTCTGGGCCCGCTGGCAACCTGATCACACACACACACAAACACACACACACACAAAACAACATGAACTCTCACACACAATAACATAAACACACACACACCACATGGAGCTCAGCCTGGGCCCGCACTGAACACAAACACACACACACACACACACATACACACAACGTAAACTCTTACACAAAATAACATAAACACACACACACCATGTGGAGCTCAGCCTGGGCCCACTGGCAACCTGAACACACACACACACACACTCATCAAAGTAAACTCTTACACACAATAACATAAACACACACACAAACACCACGTGGAGCTCAGCCTGGGCCTGCTGCCAACCTGAATACACACACACACACATACACACACACACACACACACACACACACACACACACTCATACACAAAAACAAATACACACAACAACATTAACTCTCACACATTAAACAACATGAACTTTCACACACAATAACAAACACACACACACACACACACACACCATGCAGAGATCAGCCTGGGCCTGCTAGCAACCTAAACACACATAAATACACACACACACACACACACACAGACACATGGAGATTAGCCTGAGCTCACTGGCAACCTGAACACACACACATAAACACACTCATGTGGAGCTCGGGGTAGGCCTACTGCTAACCTGAACACACACACACACACACACACACACACACACACACACACTCTCTCTCGTGGAGCTCAGCATGGGTCTGCTGCCAACCTGATAACACACACACAACAACAACATAAACTCTCAAACACGCACGCACACATATGTGGAGCTCAGCACGGGCTTGCTGCCAACCTGAATACACACGCACAACAACATAAACTCTCACACACAATAACATAAACACACACACACAAACAAACAACAACATAAACTCTCACACACAATAACATAAACACACACACACACAACAACAACAACATAAACGCACACACACACACACACACACAACAACAACAACATAAACTCTCACACAATAACATAAACACACACAGCATGTGGAGCTCAGCCTGGGCCTACTGCTAACCTGACACACACACACACACACACACACACACACACACACACACACACACACACACACACACACACACACACACACACACACACACACACACACACACACACACACACACACACACACACACACACAGACAGACAGTTCTCACCTTAAGCCTTCTGGCAACTTAAGGACAGAACACAGTTTGTCTCTCACACACAGAGACTTACACACAATAAGATAAACTCTCACACACACATGCACACAATATCAGAAACACACTCTTACACTAAACTCACTGGTAAACTCAGTCTCATTCCTACTCATAAAGACGGTCATCATCATGGTTAAATGAGTGTAAACACACACACACACACACACACACACGTGTCACTTACAGGAACAGTTGTTTAACACAGCACACACTACGCCTACATTTGTGGCAGATGCTTTGAGCAGCACTTTTATTTCCTCTCTATCTCTCTTTCTGTCTCTCTTTAGCGCCCCCTGCTGATGTATTTACACGCATGTGACTACAGTGACATCTACTGTTGAATATCTCACAGACTGCAGTTCTGCTCAGTGTTAATACACACACTTAGATTGATTCTTCATGTATTTACTGTGGCAATTTAAGATTTTGTATGTGCTGTAAAACAAGCAAGTCACTCGCACTTGTGTAGCACTATAAGTGAGACGATGTCGTCCGTGGTGAAACACATGCTGATACTGTATTCTGTTAGAGGATGAACAGCAGAGCATTCAGCTTTACTCGTGTCTCATGCATATCCTCATTTAGTTTCTAATCTGAACACCTGAACATGTGGCTAAGCGGTCTTTAATAAAGTGACGTATCAGTACGTGTTTACTGTTGTTATTTTGCGTAACAGTTCAATTGAAGAGTTCAAAAGCAAAAACTTCTAAGTGCTATCTGAAATTCATTCATTCACTCATTTTTTAGCGCTTTTCCAGGGCTGGGTAGCAGGGGCAGCAGTCTTAGGAGGGAACCCCAGACTTCCCTCTCCCCAGACACTTCCTCCAGCTCCTCCGGGGGATCCCGAGGTGTTCCTAGACCAGCCGAGAGACATAGTCCCTCCTGCGTGTCCTGGGTTTCCCGCGAGGCCTCCTCCTGGTGGGAGATGCCTGGAACACCTCCCTAGGTAGGCATCCAGGAGGCATCTGAAACAGATGCCCGAGCCACCTCAGCTGACTTCTCTCTGTGGAGGGAAGAGAGAAGATCTCATTTCAGCCGCTTGTATCCGAGATCTTGTCCTTCCGGTCATGACCAGAGTAGGAACGTAGATTAACCGGTAAATCGAGAACCAGTTGAGCATCGTGTAAACGTCACAGTTTACCCGAATATTGTTCTGACCATGTCCATCCTTTTATGACCTCAGTGTCTCCATCTTCTGATGGTTACTTCCAGCAGGATAGCGCGCCATGTCATAAAGCGTGAATCATCTCAGACTGGTTTCTTGAACATGACAATGAGTTCACTGCGCTCAAATGGCCTCCACTGTCAGCAGATCTCAATCCAATAGAGCACCTTTGGGATTTGGTGGAATGGGAGATTCACATTATTGATGTGCAGCCGACAAATCTGCAGCGATGCTATCATGTCAATATGGAGCAAAATCTCTGAGGAATATTTCCAGCTCCTTGTTGAATCTGTATGCCATGAAGGATTAAACCAGTTCTGAAGGCAAAAGGGGGTTTAACCCGGTACCAGTAAGGTGTACCTAATAAAGTGGCCGGTGAGTATATATAGCCATGCATTTCTATTCTAGGATCACATTCCATCTAATATTAAAGAGCCCATATTATACATGAAATAGGGTCATATCTTGGTTGTAAGGGTCTCCAACAACAGTTTAATATGCATGCAAGGTCAAAAAACACTTTCATGGTCTTATAATCTGCATTTATTTTTACCTAATTATCCCAGCGACTCCTGTATGAATCGTCCAGTGATTCATTTGTTCCCAAACCCCTCCTTAGCGCGAAGCTAATCTGCGCTGATTGGACCAATGACAGTCTGTTGCGATTGGTCGACTGCCTTCAGTCAGAGAGTGAAATGCCAAACAGCTAATCAGCAATATAAAAGTAATCACAGTTCATACACGCTCGATAGCGTAGGCGTGTAGTTTAGCTGCCAGTGGGTCAATGTAAATACAGACTATGGACTTGAAAATACAGACGACTAACTATTTTATTGAGCAAAAACTCCAAAAACAGTTGAGGAGATATCCTAGCTTCTCACTCTGCTCTTTTCACAGACACACACACACATATTACACACACATATTGCACACACACACACACGCACTTAACGCGCGCGCGCACACACACACAAACACACACACCTCCGGACGACAGCGCGCGCACACGCACACACAGACACACACACTACTCCTCGTCCACGGAGCCGCAGCACGCGTCGCTTTTTTTAACGTGACTTTGCACGCGATAAGAGAAAATAGCCAGTTAACCTGATACAGTACACGCGGTTACAAGTAACAAATCACAACTAAATACATTTGCAAGCTAGAGTCAACGAGGCAACTTTAATCGCACGTACTTACACTTGAGAAATGGAGGAAGAAAAATCCATCCTGACATCCAGCAGTAAGTTACTCTTTACTGATCCTTCCTTTAACAAACGCCAATGAAGTATTCTTTGTAGCATGTAGTTTCCAGAAGTTTCCAGTAGTTTCCAACTGCTTGGTTATAATGCTGAGGTTTCATCTTTTGGTAGAGACTCAATATATCTATCTGCAGTGTGACTTCAATCGACGGGCATGTTTGTGGGTGTGTGTGTGTGTGGGTTTCTGTGTCAGAGGGCGGGGCCTCAGGTTTGAAATCTCCCGGGTTTGCGCGTGCACGTGAATAACTTGGTTTCGTTCGTACGTCATGGCGAAACACCTAATGACTCGGTATCAAGGCGACTCGTTTGAAGCACTATGAGTCGACTCTTTTATAGATGAATCAACCGTTTTAAACACTGTATTCTTACAGATTTAAGCCTTAGCTGGATACTTCACTTCACTTAGAGCTGTGTTACACTACATGGAGGGGAATTTTCAAAAACCCATAATATGGGCTCTTTAATTCTGTTTGAGGCTGCCCACTAGATGGCACTCTATAACGAGGAAAATGACTCCTGTTTGTATACACCATAGGGTACAGACACTAAATGAATATACAAATAGGAGTCATTTTACAAGTTATTAGTTATCATAATTATTTAATATTGCCAGTTGTGTATGTACACATAGGATCTATTTAGTTCATTATACAGCAGCATGGTATGAGTTGTCATTATATATTAGGTTAAAATAAATGTTTTGAACTAGAGGATTTGTTGAGGAGTTATGAACTAGTTTGTGTAAACCTTGATGTCAGAATGCATTATTTTAATTCAGTTTATTGCTTATTGACCATAACACATGATATATCAATACCATGGGCTCATCTGCCTCTAAAAATAGAAACACAGATGTAAACAAAGGAGGATTTCCAGTACATATGGGCATTGGGGGAAAATATGGCAGACTATTTTTACTAAAGCTTTTAACCAGTTAACCTCTGCTGCTATTAGGGGATTTCCGCCTGGATTTTGCCTACCCAAATTTAAAAGCTTCCCAAATCCACATGCAGAGGTGTTAATGCAAAAATTTGGTATCATTTTAAAGAAAACCCTTTGAATTTTCATAAAACACTATTGAAAGGGTATAAAATATCTGTATATGTCGTCTGTAATATAATAAACACTAAATAAGAGGCACTTTTTGTATTTTTTTTAATAAAATCAAATTTGAAAGTGTACCTTTTAGGTTCTGTGGTCTAGCGTGCTGTAATTAATGTTGGTGGTTCCTGCACATGTCTGTAATCATAGGAAAACAGAAAAATGTCTCCACCATAATCTATGCAAAAGTTATTGTATTCCAACTGATGAGAGGTGCTGTACAAGCCACAGGGAGCGATCATTGTTTTCAAATTTCACTATTCTTTTGTTTAATCAAACATAATTCACTGTGTTTGGACCACGTCAGACAAATAAAAGGTTTACTTATGCACATCACCTCAAAAACAGAGGAGAATGGCCCTGAAGCGCACAGCATAAGGTAAGAGATGACAGCTGTCTGTGCTATCTGGGGCTGCTTAGTGATCATAAATGTATTGTTTTCACTTCTGTGCTATGGAAACACAGCAATTCATTCAACAACTGTTTGACATATGAATATAATTCAGTTAAAAGAATGCTAGAACTGTATGAGCACCGGCAAGAGCTTTCATTTGAGCTATAACTTGTACATGTGTCATATAAAAAATATGAAAATGAACCAATGTTCAATCCCCAGCTCGGATATCCAAAATACTGTGTATTTAAGTGTAAATAACTTTTTTACAGTAGAATAAAAACCAAAGTGATGCATATGTGCATAAAATATAGATTCTACACTTTCAAACGACACCACTTACGGGGGTCTGGTGCAATGCTCGCCCTTTAAATCTGAAAGGTACCGGGTCCGCAGAGATGTAGGACAGGATCATTTGGTAAAATCATAAACTAACACTGACAATAGCCCCTTTCACACATACAGACCTTTCCGGAAAATTACCGGCAATTTTCCGGAAAGGTTGTATGTGTGAACAGGTCCTTTTTGAAAATACCGGTAAATTCGTTCTGGCTATTTTCCGGAAAGAGAAGTTGTAACATTACCGGCAATTTGCTGGAATGCTGCGCTGTGTGAATGCAGAAGGAATATTTCCGGAATAAGCGCGTGCACGTCTAGAACGTGCTGACGTAAGACGTCTGCTTTAGCCAATCACAACAGTCAGACGCATTTACGTCCGCGCGGTTTATGAGAATAAAAGCCTTTGAATATTTTTCCAGACACATTTAGCTGCTAGAAGTTAGTCAGATCATGTTTATATGTTCTTCTTAATGCCAACTGTGTAAATAATCATCGATGAGATGCTTATGATAAGCCGTTGTTTGTTTACCTTTAAGCTTTGCGTGTGCCCATGAAACAGCCTGTGAGCGCCTCCACACGCGCATATTATGAACATCTCGACATAAGAAAGTGATCCTGCGAAAGTTGTTTACAATATTGATCATCAACAGAGTTTGTGATGTAGTCAAATGTTTACAAATACAAGCGCAGCCGTTTAAAGCTCATTTGTGGTGAATGATGTCAGAATTTACCGGTATTTTGGAATGGATGTGTGAATGCTCTTTTCCGGAAAAATTCCGTAACGTCCTCGCCTGTGTGAACAGCGCTTTTTTGAATATACCGGTAAAGTCGTTCCGGAAATTTTCCGGATATTTACCGGTATCACTGTGTGAAAGGGGCTAATGAATGCCTGCACACAAATAATACAAATAAATGAAATAGATGAAATACAAAGGATGTCATTTGTATAAAATAAAACAAAAAGTAAGAAAATTGAGGCATTTTTGGGAAGAAATATGAAGGATGAGACTATAGGACACACTGTTGTAAATAAAAGATTGTATTTATTAAGAAACATCCATCAGGTAAGGAGTAGCTTGATATTTGTGAGACAGAAAATAAGTAAAGTTTAGTTATAAACTTAAGCTGCGGTCATACTTGACTTTTCTCCCCATAGACTTCCATTCATACACACGCAAATGCATCAGACCGGAAACGCAGGGTCATGCGTCTAATTATCTTGTTTAATCCCGCCCCTTTTCACAGAGCCGTACGACAGAATTTCGCACACACAAACTCTAGTGTGACTGCAGCTTAATTTCGAGAGGAGCACGCTCTTATGACTGATAGCAGCTGGTCCTCATTAGCTAACGCACAATTCACCAATCAGACGATTCCTAAATCTACTATAAATAACCAGAGTATCTTACCTTCCACCCTTACTCCTCCCCTTTCCTTGTCAGGGCAGCACGGAGGTCCAATGGTAAGCATGATGGCCTTACAGCAATAATGCCACTGGCTCAGATCTTTTCTGGCCAAGTTGGCATTTCCGTGTGGAGTTTGCATGATCTCCCTGTGTTTGCGTGGGTTTCCCTCGGGCTCCCCGGTTTCCTCCCACAGAGCAAAAGCCTGTAACATAAGTACATTGACAAAACTAAATCAACATCATAGACAAGCGTTGAATTCAGCATACACTATTCATAATTTACATTTACCATTATCAAGCAGGGGAGTTATCGAGACCTACCTGAGCTCAGACTCCCCTCTCGCCCTGAAACTGGAGGGAGCCCCGGGCTCGAGGATCTCACAAGCTCTCTCCCAGGACAACATGCCAAACACGCTTTATAATCAATCATCAGCTAATTGTGAACTCTTAGGATGTTGATATTCAATTTTTATTGAAAAATATTCTAATTTTGGAGAGATTTTACATTCATAAATGCAAGTGTCTTAAACAAAAACACGGTTTTTGGTTTTCTTAAACAATATACTGCAAATCTATAAAGTTGGTAAAATTAAAATGAGGAAGATTTATTCATTTATTTTCTTTTTGGCTTAGTCCCTTTATTTATCAGGGGACGCCACTGTGTAATGAACCACCAACTCATGCAGCATATCGTCACCTTAGAATTATAAGGTTCTATCTAACATTTTTGTCAAAATTGAGTTTTTGACATATTCCTCTTAAATGACAGCTTATTTAAATCATGGGATGTTTTTCATGGGAAGTTGTTTACATTTTAAGACTTTTTAATTAAAAAACAAATGTTGCACACATACTGTTTGCTATGGAATGCAAAAACTTTGAAGCTCATTATCTCAAAATCATTCAGAATGCAGATAGAACCTTATAATTCCAAGGTGACGATATGATTTACGCAGCAGATGCCCTTCCAGCAGCAACCCTGTATTGGGAATCACCCATACACGCTCATTTACACACACACACATACACTAAGGCCAATTTAGCTTATTCAGTTCACCTATAGCGCATGTGCTTGGACTTTGGGGGCCCTGCTGAAAAATCCAGCTTAAACCAGCCTAGGCTGGTTGGCTGATTTTAGCTGGTCGACCAGGCTGGTTTTAGAGGGGTTTTGGCCACTTCCAGGCTGGTTTCCAGCTATTTCCAGCCTGGTCTTAGCTGGTCAGGCTGGAAGATGACCAGCTAAAACCAGCTTGACCAGCCTAGCCAAGCTGGGAGTCCAGCTATATCCAGCTTAAACCAGGCTGGTCAAGCTGGTTTTAGCTGGATTTGGCTGGTAATTTTCCAGCCTGACCAGCTAAGACCAGGCTGGAAATGGCTGGAAACCAGCCTGGAAGTGGCCAAAACCCCTCTAAAACCAGCCTGGTAGACCAGCTAAAACCAGCCAATCAGCCTAGGCTGGTTTAAGCTGGATTTTTCAGCAGGGGGAAACCGGAGCACCCAGAGAAAACCCACGCCAACACGGGGAGAACTAACTCCACACAGAAATGCCAACTAACCCATTCGTGTCTCTAACCAGCAACCTTCTTGCTGTGAGCCGAGGAATAAAACCATAAAGTTCTAAAACCTTGATGTTTTACCCTTTTTAAAGACTGGTTTTGTATTTAAAGGCGTGAATTTGTTTTCAAAACCCCTTGT
>NC_133189.1:54415000-54430000 GCF_049306965.1 Danio rerio
GTTCATCTGTTTTCTCACTAGTGAAGTTTTTTTCATTCAGTTTTTCAACTTACAAAGTCCGCCATGTAAATAGCAAATGCTCCACAATGCGACACAACTGGCTTTTAAAGGGAATGTGAGAAGAGACTCTTTGCATTGGTTTAATGCACATTATACACAAAACACACCCAGAACTCATGAAGAGAATAAGCACAACCCTGTTAGACCATGCTGCATTTTTCCATCCTTAAAATAGCAAAAGTGGATTCGGACACGCCCTTAATGCTTTTGTGCCATGAGTTTTAGACTCTGCACCTAGACCATTTTAAATAGAGCCCAAAACTATTATATGTTATGTCAAAATTAGGCATGGGCCAGTATAAGATAACCTTGGATAAAATTATCGTGGTATCCAGCTATTGTGATTACTGCTCTAAAATATATATTTTTTAAATTGTCTGGATAAAAAAAAAAACTTTTTCCCCTTTTGAAAACAATATATTTTATTTTTTTTAAAGATGTATAATATTTTGGAGCAGTAAACATATCAAATGAATCATTGACTTCTACTGTCTTCATTAGTTTTGAAAACACAGATTTCTTTACAATTTGAAACTACATTTTTGGATATTTGTTTTTCTGCTGGAGATACTGTTGTCTTAAAAAAAAACAAAAAACGAAATAAAAAAATCTTACACATACCTTAGGAACGATCAACCCAGGCTCATTCTGCAAACGTAGCCCTGCAGACACTTCTGGAGGCTGCGAAATACGTCCCGGGAGGTACGTATTTGTGCAGTTTTTGTTTTTGCGAATCTGCGAAATTTCCACATTTTTTTTTTTTTTTTTTTTTTTTTGCATCTTGAACGCCTCTCGCGGGCGCAAACTGTTCTCGCTGTCGAGCGACCGTCTGTCTGTTTGACTGACTGACTGAATGACTGAACAGTTGACTATAGGCGGCCGGCCTATCGGCTGACCCAGCCACCCTCCTCCTTCCCTAAACCCAAGTGACAATTTACAAAAGCAGTCCAGAAAAAGAAAAGCCCTCGTCCAATTTTGACCCCTTTTTTGGATTTCACCGCATTCTCGCCCCGTTATGAACTTGTTCGTTTTATTTTTTTGGATTCTGTTTTTTGTTTTACCTGATTTTTGGAACTGCTCTTCCCCGAACTTAAACTCGGTCATCGCCGCGACCGGCTCCTCCTCTGGGCCTCTGCTCCGCCAACGAAACACGATGAGCTAACCGGACAAACTGGTTGCGGCGGGAAAGCCCTCTACACGGAGGTGAGCCATCAGCCGGTGATCGCTACGAGGAGCGGCGTCATACCGCCCCATAGTGTTCGCTTGAAAAAAACAAAATGCAGCCATGTGTACCTCCGGCCACGCAAGTTGCGGTCTCCAGAAACATCCGTGGGGTTTTCAGGATGAGCTTGGGTTGGGAACAGTATTACAGAAAAGTTTGGCATACCTTGAAAACCGTTATCGTCCCATAGTCAAAATACCCTTAGTTTATTAATAACATCTAAAGGACGTCACATTAATTTTAATTGATTTTAAAATTATTTATATGCGTGACATTCACTAAAGCACAGCCTAACATCAAACCCTGTAAAAGTACAGAGGTGCAAAATACCACAGTAAAACTCTGCTTTTTCCAGGAGACATTTATAGAGGATGAAATATAAAGCCTTGCTTTTTTTTGTCTCTACTGTTCATTTGTAGTTGAGCACCTCATTAAGATCTGTGATAGACGAGCTGTTGGGATAAACTGGAGAATGTGTGTCTCCATTAGGACAGAAGAGGCACTAATAGTTCCTCCGGGTTGGTTCCCATTTAGGGAGTTCTCTCTGGTGTTAAACCTATATGTCATGTTGTTCTGCATGCTTGAGATCCCTCTCTGTCATTATGGGCTGTTAAAAGGCCTTTTCTGATGGATCTGACACACATTTGTGGAAACACTCACTTCTGGAATCAGCTCTCTGCTGCTCTGGATTTAATGTTTTGAGTAAAAAGCTGTTTTTGGTTTGTTATGGAAACTACTGGCAACATTTCTACCATTTCTTCTTATAATCTAAAAATATGATTTAGAGGAGCATAACATGACAATATATATATACACACACACACACACACATTTTCACAGCAATATTTTGTTTATTTTCACAGTAAAACACAAGAATTGAACCAAATAATGCTGTAAGTCTTGAGAAAAGTATCACAAAAGCGTTTTTAGGTTGCATATTTAAAAAAACAAATCTAGGAGGATCTTAACTAATTGCAACTTTTTTTTTTAAGGAAAAAAATGTGCATAACAAGCACTGTAAACATGTTATATAGCAGCATTACAAGACAGTTGGTTAAACTTAAAACGCTATCTTTTGAGAATTTTTAGACGACACAATACCTTTTTTTTAACCAACTTTTTGTCTTTTCAGGATTTTGCAATCAAAATAAAACATTTTGTGCAAGATTTTTGTTTTGTACAGCAAAACACAAGAATCGAAGCTGCTGTAAGTTTGGTGAAAGACATCCCGAAACCGTCATTTTAGGCTGCAAAAATAATATAAGTCTTATTTATTTTTAGATAACACTATACCAATGTTTTACATAATATTCATGAGTTACAAAATGCATATTTGGTTGAATAATCCTGATGTTTCTATCACAACAAAATAAAATGTTTGCTATTTTGACCAGTTTCTTAAATTTAGTAGTAATTCAATTCAAAAAGTAAATAATGTTTTACTTAATCATGTTTAATCCAGAGAAACTGAATTTTCAAGCATTTATTTTTTCAATAGCCAAACATAAATATTTTTATTGGAATTTACAAATGTGTATAATAGAAGCTCCATCCATCCATCCATCTATCCAAAATAATTCAGAATTTCAATCACAACAACAAAAACATTTGTTATTTTGACCAATTATCATTTTTAGAAAAAAGACAATTTTTTAAAATTAAAAATTTAGCAATAATATGAAATATAATAGAAAAATCAAATCTTCATGTTTTACTCAGACATGTCTCTATTTAGTGAATGCAGAAAAACTGAGAATTTTAAATAGGTCTCCTGATGTTTCTCCATGATTTTATATTATTATAATTCATATAATTAAATAAGAAATAAAAAAAAATAAGAATTAAAGAAGCACTCTTTAAAGAAGTTTTTATTTATTAATTTATTTTTTGAGTACCTTTGATATAATACACTTTTGCCACACATTGTGGCTCATGTTCTTTGGGTCATATTTTCATAACAATACATCAGCCAGAAATTTAAAAGCAGGATATTCGAATATTTTATGCAGACCTCAAAAAAAAAAAAAAAAAAAAAAAAAAAAAAAAAAAAAAATATATATATATATATATATATATATATATATATATATATATATATATATATAATTTTTTTGAGGTCTGCATAAAATATTCTAATATCCATTATAGAATATTAGATACATTATAGAATTCTATATTATATATTATATATAGAATTACATACATTATATATGTAATTATATATAATTACAAAATTAATCGTATACCTAACAAATTTGGACTTTTATTCAACCAGTAAGTTTTTTTTTATTTTTTTTTAAATGACATAGGCTTCTCTCAAAAGATAATAAGACAATGTACAATTGTCTTTTATATTATATATTAAACATATATTTATTAAAATAATATTTTCGTCACCAAACATATTTACAAATTGAAAGATAAAGCAAAATATTGCAAAGCAAAATATTGCAAAGAATAAATTACAACCTACAAAATTTGAACAAAAAATTTCATTTAGTTGCTTCTCTTGATTGTTCCTCTTTTTTTTTTTTTTTTTTTTAAATTTGTATTTAATATTTTTCTATAAAATAAATTTGGCTGTACTAGTTTTTGGACCATTATCGTAAGGTATTTTGTTAGATAAGCTCCAGATTTGGCTTCAGTACTGACTAATCTACTGTAAATGCACAAACATATAATAATAAATAAACAATAATATTGTATAGCTTCCTATTAAAATATGAATTTAAAAGAGAGATTAGTGAGGGGTGTACTTGTATATGCTGAGCACTATACGTTCTCTTTAGCGTCTTGTTATTCTGCACGCTCGAGGTCCTCTTACTGCCATTATAAGCTGTTTAAAGGACTTTTCTATTGGATCTGACACATATTTGTGTAAATCCTCAGTTCCGGCTTCATCTCTGTGCTGGTGACCTGTGACTCTGCTCTGGGTGATTTCCAGTGCACATTTTAGTCAAAACACAGTCCTTTCGTTTTCCACTGAAGAGAAGAGTCTTGATGATCTTCACCTTTGCGAGTCGTTCAGGATATAAAAACACTTTGAATCAGGATCCCAGCTTAATGCTTCAGCAATTTCCTCAAGTAATGGTGTGATTACATAAAGATGTGAAAGCCAGAAATTTCCCCCAATTTAAAGTCTTGTACGGTACATTATGTATTTCCTAATGGAAAATAATTGTAGTTTTCCACCTTGCAGTTTTTCCAGGTCTGTGAAGTTGTTTTATCTGTAGTGCGAGAGCGGGAAGATTCCACATTAAATTGTGAGGCTGACAGATGTTGGACATTTCCAGCATGACATCATCTACAAATGCAGTCTTAAAGGGAGCCTATTATGCCCATTTTTACATGATATAAAATAAGTAAGTGATGTCCCTAAACAGTGAAGTTTCAGCTCAAAATACCACACTGATGATGTTTTCTTTGAACTTGACCTTTTTAGGCTTTGATCAGATTTGGGCTGTTTTGGTCGCTTTAAATGTGCCATAAATCATAACATGCCTTTTTAAGATAACACTTGTTTTGTAATACTATTTTAAAATAGTATTGCAGGGTAGCGTTGTCACGATACTGGAACTTGTGACCAATCGGTACTAAAATTTTTAAAACGTTAGTTTCCCACTAACATTTGAGCATTTTCTTAAACACCAAAGATTTACATTGGCTAAATGCCAGAATAATGAAAATTTAAAAAATTTTTTTAGATAATTTTTTATTAATTTCTAGTAGAGGTGTGAACCTATACTGGTCTCATGGTTCGGTTACGATTATCATGCCATCGATTCGATATCTCTGTGCATCACGGTGCATTGACGATGCTTTCCATAAACAGTGCTATATTTTGGGGGGCGGCTATAACAAACTGTTTAAACACACAGACACACAGCACCACACTGTCTCTCATTCACACACACACACACACACACACACACACACACACACACACACACACACACTTAAGCCCTCGCAATGTGTTTAGCTGGGAGAGCTCGCACTGAGCGGAGCAATGAAAAAAAAAAGGAAAAAAAGAAGCACTTTTCCGACGGTCTCTTACTGAGAGCTCTACTGAGGGCGAGCTCTCCCTGCTAAACGCATATTGCGAAGGCTTAAACGGAGCAGTGCTCGTAATGTCGAGCAAAATAAAGAAAAAGAGAAAAAAGAGAAAAAGACAGCTGTGAAACATAACCAGCTTTGTCTTTTTGTATGAAACACACTTTAGATCTTCTTAGGATGGTGTTCCTAGGCTTGTGCGCTTTCCCCTTTGTCCTCCAAATGTAACACTGGTCATTATGGCCAATCAGTTCAATCTTAGCTCCATCAGTCCACAGGACATGTCTCCAAAAATTAGTTATTTTCCCAGTGTAATTTAGCACATTGTAATCTGCTTTGTTGTTGATTTTGGCTTATTGGTTTTCCCATGTTGTCACACAACGAAGCAGTGTGTTTGAGGTTTTCCCTAAATACTATTCTACAGTTGTGCCTCCAATTAACTCAAATGTTGTCAATTAGCCAATCAGAAACTTCCAAAGCCTTGACACCATCATCTGAGCCTTTTCAGAGGTAGAATAATCTTATTGTATGTAAACTTGACTTTCAAGAAAAGTTATAACAATTCCTCAAAAAAATCTCTCCCTTATTTTTCCGCTATTAAGCAGAACAGAAACAAATTTGATAATCCTAACTTACCTAAAAGAGAAAAAGTTTAGTCATATTAACATCTGACTTTTTTATTATGGTTATGTGCCTTTTATACAGTGTATATAAAATTCTGGTTTCAACTTTATGACCGTGATTTGTTTGTGAAAGTCATCAGTTCACTGAATCAACTGATCTTCATGACTTTGAAATTCTCCAGTGTCCCTGTATCTGTGGTTACACTCGGTAAACATCTGTGAGTTTTTGGTGAACTGATGACCTTCAGGGCCAATCACAGTCGTTTCTGTTGAGCATGTAAACACAATGGCAAATCAGCACTGTTTAAGAACTTGCTCAACAGCGCTCAAATATTAGCGGGAAATAGACTTTAAGATTTCAGTACCGATTGGTATCGAATTCCGGTATCGTTACGCTATTGCAGGGTAAAGTGAGGCACATTTTAGCTCTTAGAAAATCTAAACATCACAATAGCTTTAAACACATTTAAAATGTATAAGAATGTCCTGTATTGGAGAACATTTGGCCTGTGTCATGTGAAAATTCTGTAAAAAAAAATGACTGAGCCAGCTGATTCAATTGTTATCACTCGATTGAATGGGCGTTATCAGTGGTTATCAGCTAATAGATATGGGCCAGTAGGGGCCTTCTGCACCTACTAGTTTTTTTACATCCTGAAAAAGCTAATGTCTAATGCAAACTAATGTGCTAATGTGTATGACGTGTGCCCACTCTGGCTGTCGAAAAGCTCAATTACGGGTGCGTTTCAGCTCTATTCAGCAGACCATGATCTGACTGATTACAGGTAGTTGACCAGACAAATGGCCTCAGTATTTGAGCCTTGAGTCGAGGCCAGGACTGTGAAATCCATGCTTGCACACAGTTTTCACAGCTCGCTCACTCTCCGTTTCGGCTTGTGCTGGAATGTTGATTTTGGAGGGTTTGGTGAAAAGTAACACTCTTGAGAAAGCAGCGTCGCTCTGTTCTGCCTGAAACTGACATGCCTACTAAACTCATGGAGTACGTCTACATGGACACCAATACTCTAAGCTTTTCACTCATCATAGCACACGTGCTGCTGATGATATGACTATAAAAGTGATTTGATTTGATACTCAGATTTTGATATAAGGTTTGTTACAGGCTGTCAAAGACTTACTCACCATTGTGAACTTTATGCCAAAGCTGAGTGGCTTTCTTTGTATGTAAGAAGGTACATTCACTGGATGACTCTGGTCTACAAGGCTCTTCTGGGACTGGTGCCTTCATACCGATGTTCCCTTCTCCATAAGTCTAAAAGCCAGTATGCCCTACGCTCAAGTGAATCTTATCATTTGACTGTTCCTCGGGTTTGAACTGAAATAGGGAAGCGAGCCTTTAGTCATGCCGCCCCCTCATCCTGGAATACTCTTCAGTCTGAACTAAAGATATCTGAGCTCGACCCAATGACATCGTTTCGCTCTATCCGTTTTAACAAACAACAACAGTCTATTTCTTAATATATGGTTTCTTTTATATATGTGTTTTTAATATATCGAAATGTGGTAAAGCTGGAAAACTGAACTGTATTTTTATATTATATAAATTTTATATTTATTACTAATATTATTACAATTTTATTGTATTTTTTTATAGAAATCGTGTGTTGCAGACCTCTTGGCCAGGTCGCCCTTGTAAATGAGATCTCGATCTCAATGGGTTTTTATCTGGTTAAATAAAGAAACGTACTGTATATATGATTGAAACAATACTCTGATTAAGAGCCTCTCATGTAAACAGATTTTCGATGACGTAATCTAACTAAAGTCATAATCGAACTAAACAGATGGAATTTAGACATGTGCAGTATGCAGATTTTATTTGCATTATTGAAGTGCAGTACAGAAATGTAAATACTGCAGTCAAACCATTACCATTGTGTAGGATTTTCGCCGCATTTTGCGATGGGATATTCCACACACACACACGGCTGTTTGACACTATTCTCTGCACCTACCGCGTCAGTGAAGGACCACAGACACCTGCATGGCATAGTGCTGAGTTTTCCCCCCCATTCGGTGTGCGGTATCAAATTCCATTAAAACAACACTCTTCCAGCAGTTAACACCAAGGTTATAATAGTTTTGGATTTTTCTTTAGCTTTAGTTTTTATTTCGTTTTGACTTATTGTTTTCAAATTCAGTCAGTTTTAATTACTTTTAGAGACAGATGTAAAAGTTTTATTAGTTTCTATATTTTAGAACGACTAAGTTTTAGTTTAGTTTTTATTAGTTTCAGTATTAGTTTTACTTTTTTTAATTTTTTTTCTAAATGAGGATATTTGTTAGGTGCAAGATTCTAAATCAACAGAATAAAAATTGTATAATAAAAACTCAGCCATACACTTTTTTTAAACCGGTATTAAGAGGTGTTGCGACCCCAGTCACAACATTAAATGAGGGAAAAACACAAATGGATCAGTCTAGGGGTTTTATTAATTAAACAATCAAATATAAATAAAGTGTGGGGGGAAACACAATAAACACAGGCTGAGAACAAAGGAGCACAACTCCACGTCTGGACGGCCGCTCAAATCCCCGTCTCTGAATTACTGCAGCGCGAGCTCTTAAATTGCCGACAATGAATTGTCTGCAGGTGCGGAGGAAATCGACTCTAAATGAAAACACAACCAGCAACACAACACAAGAGGGCGACAAAGTACAAATTAATAAATAAATACATGGACATGTAACAAGAGGACACATGAACACTATCATCTCTGCCATCTATCCATTCTCAAACTGAAATACAACAGCCCACAAGATAGCAGCCCTAAGTACAATATGTGTGCAAGGCTGCTTCTGAGGTTAGATACACAGTAGTGATGGAAAGTTCATATTTTTAACGCAGATGTTAGGACTCAACAGTATGTAGTCAGCAATGGTTATTTCAGTCAGTTAAAACATTACCATGATCTGAAAAATGTCTTACAGTAAAGTTTTGTAAAGCAACTGAATCATGATTCACTTAAATAAATTCTATTTTGATCGTCTGTTATGAAATAAACTTACGTTTTTCACCAGATCATCCTCGGTTTACCCGCGCTGCAGTTGTTCAAGTTCAGTTCAGTCACAGCAGGCTGTCATGTACTGTTTGTGTTTGGTTCACTGAATCGCGCATGCACAGTATTGTCGGTTCACCGCTTCTCAAATTTGATCTCAGTGTAACGCTACTGTTCTAATAACTGAATAAAAGTTAATATTGAATTATTTAGGCTGGTTATAAAGTAAGTAGTTGGTGGATAAGTGCTTACTGGAGACGCGAATCGTTTCAAATGATTCAGTTCAATTTGCTGAACTAGTTTAACCAGTTCACTTAGAAGATTTATTAGACTATTAGTTCGTGATGCAAAAAATAAAACCCATTATTTGGCACAAATGTGTTAAAAAAATAGTTTAAAGTCTCTGTATTTAATGCTGTCACCATGCTGCTGTCATGTCCACTTGTTGTTTTTGTCGTGGGAGCAACAGCGAGGATGACTGCAGGAGAACTGGCTCGATCTGGCCAATGGCAGCAGAACTACAGACTTTGAGAGTGCCGCACGGGTCAAACAGTGAGCAGTGAGATTATGTATTAAACACATTCACAAATATGAAAACGAAGGAGGTTTTTGCTATAATTTTAGCTTCAGTTTTGTATGTACACAATACAGTTTCAGTTAGTTCTAGTTTATTTTAAAAACTCGTTTTTATTTTTATTGCAGTTACCGGCAATTATTTTACATTTTTAGGTTTTGTTTTTTCGTTCGTTTTTGGTAACTATAATAGCCTTGGTTAACACTCGCATCCAATACAGGAGAGTACATGATAATCAAATGCATGAAATGTTCCTGAATGAAAGTGTCAAACTGCAGTTAAAGTCGACAAATTAAAAATAAAACATCCGAAATTCCATGAAACACCAGTGGAAATGTGGAAAGCGTAATGATGCAATGACACTAATAGATCTATGTGCTATTACATGTAAAACGGGATCATGACAGGAACATTCAAAAAAGAAACTCTGGTAAACACCCTAGTCATATTATTCAGATTAAGGCAAATAATTCCATTACTGATGCCTTTTTAAACAGTGTTTCCTTCAGCATTGGCATTTTATTACGTTTATTACAACAACAAGTGCAAGGGCAGCAAAATCACACTGTAATTCACAAAGACTTGTAGAAACCATACTAGAATGAAATGTACACTGTTGAGTTTTTGGTTGCCGTGGTTGAGGGTGTGGAGGGATGCTGTGGAGATGCACATCCTCCATTGCTCCCTGCAGGCTGGGCAGTGCCAAAACCACACCACCTCCCTCTATTAATGCTGATTTAATTCTGCACTGCACTTTATTGTGGCTTACTAGACAGGAGGTGCATGGATGCTTTGAAGGCAGGACACAGTGTAACATTGAACTGGAACGAGGTTAGACTCGCCTTTGAGCTCACATGGATTGAATGGCATTAAAGGGCAAGACCAAACATAACATCATTCATCTGATTGAATACTTTGGGGATGAAAGACTGAGGTTAACCATGCATTAGGCACGTTTTTTTGGTGTATCATTGGCTTGACTGAAACTATAAAAATGTGTAATATGCGTCTGATTGATTGTTTTGCACTTTAAAAGTAAAAAAGTGAGGTTATGGTTTATTGTTTAAGATACTCATTAGCCATTACCAACATAGTGGCTATTTGTCATGGGGTTCAACAAATAAATGGACAGATTTACATTCCGTCGTCATCAATCAATAACAAAAAATCAAATTTACAATGAAATAAAGCAATAGAAACAATACCAAAACCAAATAAAAAGACAAATTTACACAACCATAATAGACGCCAATACCAAAACTAAATAAAGACCCATTTACATTAAATAAGACTCTACAGACTTACAGTACTTGTTGCATTGGTGTGCTTACATTTTTGCTTGCATCGCATTTAAAACTGCAAGATCACTTTAAAAAAAAAAAAAGATATCTATCCACAGGGATTCAAAGATTATAGATTTTGGGTGTGCGGTTATAGTCTGAGGAATAATCTGGCCTATCACAATTATTATGCATTCATTAATTTCAAAACACTGCTAATTTAGAAAATCACATGAAAACTCCTTATATTTTAAAGGGTTGTTTATTGCTGCCTAGTAGCCAAATAATGCAACACAAAATGATAATAAAAAGCAAACAACAGTCTAATTCTCTTTGAGCTTAAAAATGTGTGAAAAAAGTTTTGGCATTTAAACATAATAATTTTACACTGAAAATAATGTAAATAAATAAAAATTATAAAATTTAAACAAATAAATAAAATAAAATAAAAAAAATGTTAAATAAATAATTTATTAATTTTAAATAAATAAAATAAATTACAATAAATAAATGACATGTAAATTAATAAAAAATAAATAAAAATATGATATTTTTAAAGAAAATAATTAAAAATAAATAAATAAAATTGTTAAATATATTTAATTTTTAAATATTAAATAAATGAATTTAAAATAAATTAATAAATAAAAAAAATATATTTTTAATAATTAAAAATTATAAATAAATAAAATTTAAACAAACAAAATAAATAAAATTAAATAAATAAATGAATAAATAAGTAGTCTTTGTCAAATGTAAATCTAAGTGACAGAATAGCTCAGCATTTTCCTTTTACAGCGATGAAATGTATTCAAAGGCTGCTGAACCTTTTGATCAATTATATAACAAAATTGTTTGGTATTTTTCATTTTGTATTTTTCATTTGTATTTTTTTCTCAGTGTAGGGCGTTTGCGGCATTCTTTCAACTAGAAGGTGCGTCTAGAAAGTACGAGTCTGTCGCTCTATATATGCAAGTCACGCGCCTCCATTGGAAATAACAAACTTGTGCATGCAAAAGACGCGATTTAAGACTGGCCCTTAGTGAATAGCCTCAGCCATAGTTAATACAGTGGATGGTGTACAAGCTCAGAACTTTAAACTAGCATTTATTTGGCATAACTTTAAGTTCCATGCAGAAACACGGTGTTGAGAAGCATTTACAATTAATTAACCGTGACGAATTAAAGCTTGGTTAATAGTGAAATCGGTTAATCGTTGCATCCCTAATTCACATTGACTTGTAAATAATTACCTAACAATCTGGGGTGCGTTTCCAAAAACCATCGTTAGCCAACTAAGGTCGCAAGCTGTGTCATTAAAAACATAGTTTTTGCCGTTTCTTAAATCCATCGTTCCAACGAACAGTCGCAAACTTCTGTAATTGCAACTACACCTCTGGAGCTGTAGTTAGAAACACAGTTCCTGGCTGTGTTCTATTCCCACTTATCCCCCCTTTGCCCTATTAATTTAGAACATTCTAACATTTAAACTCGGAATGATTAAAAATAAAAAAGTATTAAAGTCATCTCTCTTGGGTATAATTTGCTTTCTAACTATTTTTTACAGTTCAGTTTTAGCGATCTTCATGTTTACAATTGTGCTCCCTTCACAGGGCACTTTGAAAACAATGATGTCATTTTGAATTCAACTGTGTCTCATGATGACACCTATAGGCGACCTATTATTTAAAGTGGAATTTGTTACGTTTACAAAGCTTGTGAAAACAGAATCAGCATACATTAATGCTTTTAATTTATAGTGGGTTATTTATTAAGTATCTGTACTGTATATGACAGGGGCCTATGAGGTAGAACATTTCAGCAGTGGTTTACATGTGTCAAATTGTGGAAGTAGGCTTTTCAATAGTATTAATAATAATAAAAATAATAGTTAATAATAATATTCATCATCATCATCATTAATATGATTTTTATTATTAAAGTAGGATTTTTTTCATTTCCTAATAATAAATATTAAATTTCATTTCTCAATAAATTGCCTTTTATTTATTTATTTATTTATTTATTTATTTATTTATTTATTTATTTATTTATATGTGCTTCACATAGGTGAGTGGGCTTGACAAACCACCTGTGTAAGCTCTGTATGAGGCAAAGAAAGCATTCTTGCAGGACTCCTAGAGCTAATCAAAATACTTTGGATTCATCTTCAAGGCCTCCTCCATCATCTTACCCCAGACATGCTCAATAATGTTCATGTGTGGTGACTGGGCTACCTGGGATACCTCAGGCTGTTGATGTTGCCATCCACTCTGCAGATCTCTAGCTCACCCTCATACTGACTGTAACCCCAAACCATGATATTTCCTTCACCGAACATGAATGATTTCTGTGGGAATCTTGGCTCCATGCTGGTTCCAGTAGGTCTTCTGCAGTATTGTGATGATTGGGATGCAGCTTAACAGATGAATTATCTGAATAATCGACCTTCTGCCACTTTTCCAAATGATCAACTAGAAGTTTTTATTTGTTGCTCTTACAACTGGGATCAACAACAAGACTTTCGTCAGGTAATGTAAATTAGGGTAATCAAACACCCCTTTAATTCTCACCCTGAGTTTTTCCTGTAAATTGTACATTTGCTGAAATTCAATCCAGTTAATAGAAAAGGAATGGAAAATGCTTAAAACGTTTCTTCAGTTCAGGAATGAGTCATAAATTGCCTCACCAGGAATCTATTGTTCAGTTCTGATGTGTTTGCCATACAGTCTTGAAGTTTGCTTTGGTGTGTGATCTGGATCTTGGATTGAGGTCGGTCAGCATAGAAACGCCTGCGAGCCCAGTACTGAAATGATCCAGATGTGGCTTTCTTTTCTTCAGCAACTTATTAATAGCTCTGGAAATGACAGGTTGGAGCAGAGAACCACGTGTCTGCGCTTGATTCGATAACCGGTTCGCTAACAGAATGAGACGTTTGGATGAAATGCAGATAGAGTGCTTCATGCATTCAGTATGTTGGTTTGGCTTACAGTGAGTTTACTAAATCGATGTATTTTTTGGGTGGAGGCAGACATTTTCAGAGATGGAGATGAGTTTACTGAATTAGAAATGGATGTTAAAGGATCACGAAAAACCAAAACACATTTTCTTGAGCTGTTGACAGTCATATATGTGTCCCACACTGCTAAAAACACTATTAGGACACACATATTTCACAAAAAAAAGAAAATTTTTGCTTTATTTCAAGCAAATTCGTACTTCCAGTTTGAAACCTATTTTTCAAGCTTCGTCAAGGCCATGGGATCTTAGCCTGTATTCTAGCGTGTAGACTGGACGTCTGTACGGGGGAGTACCTTGTGACATCTCTGAGTGCGCTGCATTCATTCATTAGTAAAGGCTCGTGCACACGAGACGTTTTTTTGGCTCGCGTTTTCCGTCGACGTTTAACGCCTTGCGACTAAATAACGGGCGTCAATGTGATCGCGCACACCAACGCGCAAAACACCACGCACAAAAGCGTCATTTTGGGAAAAAAACACCTCATGCTCGTTTTTTTGATTTGACGCGCCATGTCAAAACCTTCTCCACCAATCAGATCGGCACTTTTGTTCACGTGCACGGAGCTGCTGAAGTTACAGTAAACAGCACTTGGAGGCGCTCAAGCGCTAAACTGTCAATGCGAGCGCACATTGAAGAAGATTCCCAGAGGTGATATGAACGTGGAGCTGCTTATTGCACTGGTGAACAATCATTTCTTCATCGCTAGAGCTGGAGCTGCTGCTTGAACCATCCATGCTTGTTCGAGTCACCAGTAACTTTAACAACAAACGTCTGAACTTCCTCCTCTTCTTCTGTGTTATAAGCGGGTGTCAGAAGCTTAATGTTGTGGAGCGCCATCTAATGTCAAAAGAGTGATTTCGCATACTCTTCAGCTTGACGCCAGTGAAAAGTGCTTGGGTTTGAATATTGAAAAACGTCGCTTAAAATGCTGTCGATAAACGCAAACGAAAAGCATCCCGGTGTGTAGAAGCCTTAAGACTTGATTCAAACCAATCAGCGCGCTCTCTGTATGCGGTGCAACGTCATTAATATGCATGATAGCGTTGAAGACTGTTTTTACCTGTTACAGTGTTCAGACAGCAGAGAGACGCTATGTTGTGTTGCCAAAACAAGCGGGAGAACATGAATTGTTTGGAGATACGGGTCATCA
>NC_133189.1:54435000-54442500 GCF_049306965.1 Danio rerio
GATTTTACGCAGCGGATGCCCTTCCAGCTGCAACCTATCTCTGGGAAACATCCACACACACATTCACACACAGTACGGACAGTTTAGCCTACCCAATTCACCTGTACCAGATGTCTTTGGACTGTGGGGGAAACCGGAGCACCCGGAGGAAACCCACACGAACACAGGGAGTACATGCAAACTCCACACAGAAACATCAACTGAGCCGAGGCTCGAACCAGCGACCCAGCGACTTTCTTGCTGTGAGGCGACAGCACTACCTACTGTGCCACTGCTTTGCCAGAGTCAAATTCATTTTACTAGTCATTTCAACTTCAATTAAGTTAGGGGTAAAGTACATCCAAGTGGTTGTTATTGCAGAATAAAGGCAGAAGTTTTTCTTTTATACAGGTCTGTTTAAAAACTATTTTAGCCATGCAAAGCTTATGTAGACTGCGTTCTAGTTTATGAATGGGTTTATTTACACGGTAGTGTTGTTCTGCTGCTGAAAATGTCCGGCAAAAGATATTTTAAAGCTCAGAGAATTCCTTTTACAGCATCGATAATATAGTCGGTTAAATAGACCTGAGCATTCATTTAGTTGTTCAAGTAAAAAGGAGCTAAAAGCGATGTACGAGTATCAGCGAGCACAATTGATAATGAAAAGTCCCTCGTTGTCTCGGTAATGTAAACGTAATTGAAATGTTTAAAGATGACAGGATATTTCTGTTTTTAGCACTGCTTTTCTGATCTGATCTTTATTTAGTTTAAAGGGCACCTATGGTGAAAAATCTACTTTTCAAGCTATTTGGACAAACATATGTGTAAATATAGTGTATAGACCATCATATTGAGCTGATATAAACACACCCAGTCCTTTTTTTTTCAATTTAACAACATAAAAACGGTGGACCAATTGGAGTGGTTTTCAGACCTTTACGTAGAAGTGCGGTCCCCCCGCCCACCGAATTGATTGGTAGCTGCGTGCATTAACATGTCACGTGCATATGTCAACAAGACCAGACATACGCAAAGCAACGGGGGATAAAAGGTCTGTTCTGTTCGCTACGATCAGCAATCAACATCAAATGTGATTAAGAGTGAGTTTCACATGTTTAAAGTGTTTTAAAACAGAGCAAGTTTGTAATTAATTACAGCGATTTACTTCATCTTTACTTCATCAGCACAGTCGTGTGTCAGAACAATTATAAAAGAAGACGCTTCAATCGCAGTTTGTGGACGTTAAATCAGGTTTATTTTGTACAATAACATAACAGATATCCACACAGCACTGGAGATTAGCCTGTATCCTGTCACATTTGAGTGCAAAAACAGTGCTAAGCTAAGCGCGCTCTGCCTTCCTGCCTGCCTGTGTGTGTGTGTGTGTCAGCTGTGGTGTACGTGTGTATCTGTGTGTGTGTGTGTGTGTGAGAACTTTGTAACAATATTGCGTGTGACTCATCAATGCAACTGCACAACACTTATTGGTAAATTTCATACTGTAGAATTTCCCACTAACGCTGTGTGAGACCTTCTTCCTTTAAGTCTGTCTGTTGTCTGATGCAGCCAAGGGAGGAGATTAAAGCACGCGGGAAGGCACGTAGAAACAGTAGGTGGGGAGAACTCGCCTTAAAGGCGCAGTACGACAAAACCACCCTCTGGTGGAAATCAGTATAAAACAGCATCTTGTAAAAGGTATAATGAAAAGTCTGATGGGTGTTTTGAGCTGAACCTTTATATACACATTCTAGAGACGCAAAAGACTTATATTAAATCTGAAAAAAGGGGTAACCTAGGTGCCCTTCAATAACAAAACATCAGTAAATGTGCTCTTCCGTTTGACCAGCTTTACTGAGGTGTAGTTTGATTTATATTCACACATTTGTTCATTTTTGAACAGTGACAGCCTGTGACCGTTTTGGGGAAATATAATCCTGCACCTGCTGGCCCGTCAACAACTACGCTTGATAAAGTGTGTCTCCATAGAGTTTTCTAACTGGTGAATGACATGATCTACTGTTATGTCTAATCAGTGCGCGTTTGCGTGTTCATGACTTACTGTACATTCACACCGAAAGCGGCGAGGGCGTCAAAGTAGCCGGAAGTTATTCATTTTCAATGAGAGCCGGCCTTGAGGAGGAGCGCGTCTTCGTCGGCGTCAAGGGGAGTTGCTATCAAGGTAACTTAATGGTAATGAGCCATGACGCAGTTTGACGGTAAAGTCTAGATCGTATATGCAGCCGGCCGGAAGTGCGATATGCACATTAATAAAGCAGCATTTTTTAATGACACTGTATAACAATAATTAATGTTTTTACAGTACTGAGATGGTTGGGTTTAGGGTTGGGTTGGGGGTAGGCGTTAAAAAAGACATTTTATTGGGTAATTTTATAGATAACATAACTAATACTCAGTACAGCAACTGTTTTTACATTACTGTGACGGTTGGGTTTAGGGTTGGGGTGGGGGTAGACGTTAATAAAATACAACAAATGAGAAATTTAATAAATAATAGAAATATTTTTCGTTAACTTCCGGTTGCAAACGTATCCGCTCTAGCAACAACCCAGTTTGACAGCAAACAATCAGAATGAAGAAGTCCACCGCTTAAAAGGATTTCAGAGAACACAGACCTGTAAACTTTGGTTCCGACAACAGTTGTTCCCAAGGGTTTGATTATTGCGGTCGCCGGATTTCTAATTATTTGCAATCTTTTCCTACAGTAACATATATTAAAAAGTTACTGGCAAGTTACTGATGTGCATTAATAGATATATTTTATCTTATGCGACAGTACAAAACACTATTGCTGCTTCAGGATATTTCAGACATATAGACACATGGGATAATTAAGTGGAGCAAAGCCACACCGCACGCAACTCGATCTTCCATTGTTAAATGGATTTGATAAGAAGTGCGCAACATTTTCACTCTAGAAAGCATGCTTTAAGCAGGAGTGTAACTGATATGCTGCAACGGCCCCTTTAAATATGAGATAAATGTAGCGAATTTTGACGCTCTCGCCGCCGGAGCTGAAGAGAGACAGCATTGTCACCATGGTGGCCAGATCGACCTTTGACGCTCTCACCGCCTTCGGTGTGATCGCACAGTTATGGAGGCATGGCTTTGGATGGCAGGGGAGGGTCGTAAAAGTTTAATATGCTAATGCTAGCATTCTGGCAGATCACCTACTGCACCTTTAAAGTCAGTACAAGCTCCATATTACCTTTTCTCAAAGCGAAGGGAATGTTTACTGGGAGCTGTTGTTCAGAACACTGTTAATACATTTTACAGTTTCAAAGAGACGGAAAGTAAATAAACGGCAGGCGGATATAATGCAGGTAAAATTCTGTATGCATGCGCAGTACATAAACGATATAATTTTTACTCATTCTGGATGACTGAATTAATTAGTTTAGTTTATTTATATAGCATATTTTTTTACAAAACAACGTTGCCCAAAGTGCTGAACACAATCAATACTAAAAAATAAAATCTACATCACATAAATAACAATTAAAACATAAGGCAAACCCCTAAACATTAAAAAGGCTCAAATACTAAAGAACAAAGATCGTGTTTCAAACGCTTTTTAAAAACGGGTAGAGTTGGAGCATGTCTGATGTGGGGCGGAAGCCCGTTCCAGAGTTTTGGGGCGACAACAGCAAAAGCCCGATCCCCACTTCGCTTACACCGGGACCTTGGTATAGATAGAATAAATTCATCAGAAGACCTCAGTGACCTACCAGGATTATATACATGTAGCAGGTCTGATAAGTATGATGGTGCCAGATTGTTTAAGGATTTAATTGAAAACAATAGTGTGGAGAACATTTTTAGAGGAAAACGCCATTTTCAAATTGATCTGGATTAGTGTAGATGCAGCCTGAGGATATACAGTTGAAGTCAAAATCTCTGTTAAACAGAAATTGGGAGGAAAAAAAAAAAAAAAAATATATATATATATATATATATATATATATATATATATATATACACATATATATATATATATATATATATATATATATATATATATATATATATATATATATATATATATACATACATATATATATATATATATATATATACACACACAGGGGGGCTAATAATTTTGACTTCAACTGTAGGTGTTGTTCACATGTGAAAGCAGTGTTCATACTGGAAATCAGGGACAGAAAGGATTGGAAGTTAAACGAGTAATGCAACGTGAGATGCCCATGTGGGCTTTAATGAGAACACCTGATGGTGTCTGGCAGCCTTCTGCCCAGTGTCGTCTCTGATGCTGATGCGTTCTCTGTGCGTGTTTACAAACACTTCAGCATGCCACAAATGTGTTTTAATCCGTCAATACTATATCAATTTTACTCTATAGTTAATATAGAACACTAGGTTATGCAAGATCTAAAATGACCAATCTCAGTGCAGTGAGTAAAACCAGTTGGCTAATAACTTGAATAAGTTCTAACAATGACTGAGAATGTAATTTGGGTTTAGAATTTAATCATTGTGTTTGAATTGTATAAAGTATGTTCTGAAGCGGGGCGGGGCAGTGGCGCGGTAGGTAGTGCTGTCGCCTCACAGCAAGAAGGCTCAGTTGGTGTTTCTGTGTAGAGTTTGCATGTTCTCCCTGCCTTCGCATGGGTTTCCTCCGGGTGCTCCAGTTTCCCCCACAGTCCAAAGACATGCGGTACAGGTGAATTGGGTAGGCTAAATTGTCCATAGTGTATGAGTGTGTGTGTGTGGATGTTTCCCAGAGATGGGTTGCGGCTGGAAGGGCATCCGCTATGTAAAATCTTGCCGGATAAGTTGGCGGTTCATTCCGCTGTGGTGACCCCGGATTAATAAAGGGACTAAGCCGACATGAAAATAAATGAATGAATGTTCTGAAGTCGGTAGCTCAGTGGTTAGCACTGTCACCCCACAGCAAGAAGGTTTTTTGTTTGAGTCCCGGCTGGGTCAGTTGACATTTCTGTGTGGAGTCTGCCTGTTCCCCCTGTGTTGGCGTGGGTTTTCTTCGGGTGCTCCCTAACATATACACTTTAGGTGAATTGAATAAACTAAATTGGCCGTAGTGTGTTTGTATGGGTGTTTCCCAGTACTGGGTTGCAGCTGGAAGGGCAATCGCTGTGTAAAAACATATGCTGGAATAGTTGGCGGTTCTTTCCTCTGTGGTGACCGCTGATGAATTTTGTTTTTGCTGATCTGAAACATGGCCCGATCCGCGACTCAAAGACCGAACCATGAGATTTGTGATCCGCTAGTAAATATAAACAGTGAAATGATTATGTAGCACAAATGCAGCTTGTATGAAAGAGTTTAGGGTTACAAGTAAACAGTGAACATGAAACGCCAGCTATTTGAACACTCTGCTAATTTACTTCTCATTATAATCAGTCGCTCTGCCAAAGAGAACGGAGAGATCTGATCTCAGTTAGTCACGCTCTTTTCCTTTGATTTTGTTGTCAAGCTCTTTCTCTTTCTCCTTTTAGAGTACTGCTTTCTCAAAACGTAATGCTTTCTAGAAGGAGCGTTCTCCTAACCAAAACTGCTATTTAACATCTGTGTAGCTTCTAATTAGGCCTTACTATGGTTAGAAACTCTGGCATAAACGTTAGAAAGGGAGAGCGACGCTTGAATACTGCAGTCCAGAGCTTTGATTTTCTAAAACAAGAATGGGATTGTTGTGTGCCAGGGAATATGATTTGCCAGGTTCTGTGTGTCTGGCACATTCATGGGTTTGAGCTACTGTTGCCAAAGACACAAGTCTGCTAAACTTACATGAAGCTGAATTTCACGAATCTGAATGTTTTCTTTGGAAACTTGAATTAAGAGTCTTTGCTTAACAATCCTTGAACACAGTATATGAACTAGGGCTGCAAGATATATCGCTTGAGCATTGATATTGCAGTGTGTGTATTCGCAGTAGTCACATCACAGGATTAGATTATTTATTAAGGGTTAAAAGATTAAGGCATTATTATTTTAATTCAATTCAATTCAATTCAGCTTTATTTGTACAGCGCTTTTACAATGTAGATTGTGTCAAAGCAGCTTCACATAAATGGTCATAGTAACTGGAACAGTGTAGTTCAGTAACTGGAACAGTTTTAAAGTAATTTATTCAATGATGACCATGTTATTTCATGTTTAATTGTTTCATTTCTGTTCCTAAATACTGTTAGACTCTCCAGAAAACCATAAAGCACTCGCCTTTTATTTTTGCTCTGTTGTATTTATTTATGCTTGTGATTTATTATGATAATCTGCAAACACACTGCGTATACTTGATCATCCCAGTCTATCTTAACTACTGAAATCTTTTAAAACAGATCAATTGATCTTGAGAAATTCTATTCATATCGCTATATATTCTCAGCGGCCACTTTATTAGGTACACCTGTCTAACTGCTTGTCAATGCAAATTTCTAATCAGCCAATCACATGGCAGCAACTTAATGCATTTAGGCATGTGGACATGGTCAAGACGATCTGCTGCAGTTCAAACCGAGCATCAGAATGGGGAAGAAAGGAGATTTATGTGACTTTGAATGTGGCATGGTTGTTGGTGCCAGACGGGCTGCTCTGAGTATTTCAGAAACAGCTGGGATTTTCACGCACAACCATCTCTAGGGTTTACAATGAATAGTACGAAAAAGAGGAAATATCCTGTGAGCGGCAGTTCTGTGGGAGCAAATGCCTTGTTGATCCCAGAGGTCAGAGGAGAATGGCCAGACTGGTTCCAGCTGATAGAAAGGCAACATTAACTCAAATAAGCACTCGTTACAACTGAGGTCTGCAGAAGAGCATCTCTGAACACACAACACATCCAACCTTGAGGCAGATGGGCTACAGCAGCAGAAGACCACAGCGGGTGCCGCTCCTGTCAGCTAAGAACAGGAAACTGAGGCTACAATTCACACAGGCTCACCAAAACTGGACATTACAAGATTGGAGAAACGTTGCCTGCTCTCATGAGGCTCCATTTGGATGTTCGGGCCAGAATTTGGTGTCAACAACATGAAAGCATGGATCCATCCTGCCTTGTATCAACGGTTCAGGCTGCTGGTGGTGGTGTAATGGTGTGGGGGATATTTTCTTGACACACTTTGGGCTCATGAAGGATTAAGACAGGTCTAAAGGCTAAAAAGGGGTCCAACCCAGTACTAGTAAGGTTTATGTAATAAAGTGGCCGGTGAGTGCAATATTTTGTTTTTCTGTGATGTATACTATGTCAGATTTTTTCAATATCGTGCATCCCTAATATGAAAATTGTCTTGTTTGAATCCTATTTTTAGAGTACAAGCATTTTTACTCACGAGACCTTCACAATTATCATGCCTACTTTCATTTTATGATTAAGCTAAATTTTATACTTGACCACACATAGTGACGAATTTCTTTACAAATCAAGTGTTTTCAATTGAAACAGTGTAATACTACTGTATTTCTTGCATCCCTGATTCGAGCCTCGGCTGGGTCAGTTGGCATTTCTTTGTGGAGTTTGCATGTTCTCCC